>NC_036853.1:303707-359088 GCF_002910315.2 Salvelinus sp. IW2-2015
AGACCAAGTCCATATTATGGCAAGAACAGCTCAAATAAGCAAAGATAAACGACAGTCCATCATTACTTTAAGACATGAAGGTCAGTCAATCCTGAACATTTCAAGAACTTTGAAAGTTTCTTCAAGTGCAGTCGCAGAAACAATCAAGAGCTATAATGAAACTGGCTCTCATGAGGACCGCCACAGGAAAGGAAGACACAGAGTTAYGTCTGCTGCAGAGGATAAGTTCATTAGAGTTACCAGCTTCACAGAGTTCAAGTAACACATATCAACATCAACTGTTCAGAGGAGACTTCATGAATCAGGCCTTCATGGTTGAATTGCTGCAAAGGAACCACTACTAAAGGACACCAATAAGAAGAAGAGACTAGCTTGGGCCAAGAAACACAAGCAAAGGACATTAGACTTTTGGAAATCTGTCCTTTGGTCTGATGAGTCTAAATTTGAGATTTTTGGTTCCAACTGCCSTGTCTTTGTGAGACACAGAGTAGGTGAACGGATGATCTTCACATATGTGGTTTCAACCGTGAAGCATGGAGGAGGAGGTGTGATGGTGTGGGGGTGCTTTGCTGGTGACACTGTTTGTGATTATTTAGAAGTCAAGGCAAACTTAACCACAGCATTCTGCAGCGATACCCCACCCCATCTGGTTCGCTCTTAGTGGGTCTATCATTGTTTTTTCAACAGGGCAATGACCCAACACACCTCCAAGCTGTGTAAAGGCTATTTAAGTGATGTAGTGCTGCATCAGATGACCTGGCTTCCACAATCACCAAACCTCAACCCAAATGAGATGGTTTGGGATGAGTTGGGCCGCAGAGTGAAAGAAAAGCAGCCAACAAGTGCTCAGCATATGTGGGAACTCCTTCAAGACCTTTGGAAAAGCATTCCAGGTGAATTTGGTTGAGAGAATGTCAAGCGTGTGCAAAGCTGTCATCAAGGCAAAGGGTGACTGCTTTGAAGAATCTCAAATATAAAATATATTTTGATTTGTTGAATACTTTTAACGTTACTACATGATTCCACATGTGTTATTTCATAGTTTTGATGTATTCTCTATTATTCTACAATGTAGAAAATAGTCAAAATAAAGAAAAACCCTTGAATGAGTAGGTGTGTCCAAACTTTTGACTGGTACTGTACATCTTCCAGCTTTCTCCTACTAGCTTTCCCCTCGTCCGCTGCTGGTAATGTGTGTGTGTGTTTATTTCCTTACCATCACTATGATGCTATGTATGTCTGGAGCCTTGCATCACTTTAGAGACCCATTTAGTTAACTCCCCGCTTGCATGATAAATGGACCCCCACAGGTGTGATGTTTCCCCCCAAATAGCTCAACTAATGTGGGTGTGAGGCATGGTGGATGGGTAAATGTAGTGTTCAGTTCCTGCCTCAGTGGTCCCCAGGTGATTACAATACTGCAAGCCCACCAGGCACTCCCATTTCGATAGATACACATAGAGGAGAAGAAGAGAGGTTGTTCTCTTTGATTTATACCATTATCCTAGATTATAACTTTGGTGTTAGAAGAGTTCAAACACAGCAATCTGTGGGAAGGTTGTAGAGTGGGGTAATGTCCATGATATTGTACATGTAGCTCCATGCGACTTGCACGAACACATCACAATAGCTGGTACTGGATCATGGACCAACCACACAGGCAAGTAGCAGAATTTGTTCTTGCCAGATTTTATGCAATCTCGGAACCCATAACCACATCTAGTTAGCTAACTCAGTTTACTTCTGGTGTGAAACATTAAGCAGGGATCAGCGTACCAAACACTCCAGGATCTGAATCAGAAAATGTTCTGAATGAATATAAGTGCTTCTCTCTGGTCTAATCAGCATCTCCTAGGGGTGATTGGATTGGTTTACTTCTTTGAGCAGCTTCTTCCTCCAAATCCCATTGTCTAAATGTCCTCCACATTGAGTTCCCATCAGACTTCAGCCAGCCTCCTGGCCTTCACAGGGAGACAGACACTCAACAGTCTCCACTAGGTCCTGGAACACTGTGTGGTACCTCATCAAGGGCCCATCTGCCATTCACACTGCACCACTTTGTCCACAGAGGACCAGAGATAATGATAACAGTTAGTCCATTTGCCACAAAGCACTGGGTGACCTCCTTTTCAGACACCCTAGCTGGCTGGGTGATGGAGCTAACTGGACCACAACCTGTGTTCTGTTGTTTGTTGCTTAGGGCCTCATCCATCCAGGCAACAGATAGAGACAAAATGGCAGGCAATCATAGGCAGTTAGCATGGACAGTTAGCAAGATATAAACAGAGGCAGTTAGCAAGGCAGCCATTATTGTCTTTCATAATTAGCGAGTGTTTTATAATTAGCCGTTAGCTAATGGACTGATGGCGGCCCTGTTCTGTCTCTGTGGTTGCTGAGGCTGGACCGACGCCTCCCGTGGTTTTGGACTAAATGGCAAGTTAGTCAGGTCACTTAAATGTGCCCAGCAAATGTCCCTGGCGGCTCCCAGAGAGATTCGGACTGCCATTTGGCCACGCTCCTAGAACTTTTCTGTGACACTGCCCCCAGGGCTGGATGGGAGGGACAGCTGGTGCCAATGACAAATCGTAGAGGGGTGTGTTTTTTTTTTATTACATCGGGGAGTCACTCTTTGGCATCTGGACGAAATCCCAAAGTCTCCACGCGTCGGTTTTGGCTGACTCCATTTGACTGCCTCTGCCACGGTCCAACTGCTCTACATACGGTGGAGAGAAACACTAATTTCTTCTTAATCGCTATTACTACCAATGAGCCTGTCCTCCTATAGCTCCTCCCACCAGCCTCCTCTGAGTAATCCACTCCCATTAGGAACTCTACTTTCCCTCCCAACACTTTTCACCTGGAAAGGCTAAATAACATGTGTGCTCTCAGATTGCAGTTAGATTTCATATGGGAACGCTCTGGTTTCACAGGCTTGTGACATTGACCGAAATATTGGAGGTCACGTCCTGATTTAAGGTTGTATGAAACCATACAATTTTGGCCATAGAAGGAGCTATGACTGTATTGGCTTTTACCTGTCCCATAATTTCAGATGTAGTGCCCACGAGGTAAGGACTGTGGTTAGATTTGGGACTGAGTTTGACCTACTAWGATGACTGATGGCAGTCATTTTGAGCCGGTGTCTACCTGGAGACATACAGAATGTATGGCTGAGATCTGAGGCACGATGGAAGTGATCTGTGGGGAGTAGATGAAAGAGGATGTAGGGGAAAGGTGTTATGACTGCAGGGAGGAGAGCCAGGGTCAAACAGCATGGAGGGGAGCTGGAAGAGGGAGTTTAACAGCACAGGTCTCTACTATCGGACAGAGTCCATCTCCCATTCTTTTATAAGACTCTGAAGACTCAATACCAAACATTGAAAAACGTCAACGAAATGCAGCAGGGAACATAGCATTGAATTGGACAAATCGTTCCATCCCAGCATCTCCTCTACCATTTGGAATCCTCCTGCACACAACTAACAAACTTGGCTTGATTCTGCAATCTTTCCCTGGACTTCAGATGATTGAGGTTACAGTGTCTCTCACATAGACATGACATCGTTGTATCTGTCCCTTTATGGCGTCTGTGCGACTACGGGCAATGCCATTGAGACCATCTCCATTTTGAAGTTGTCCATGTTCTTCTACTACTACTTTTATGAGTTGGCAAACAAACTGAAAGGATGCATACTGACACCTGGAGTGTGTTGTTTGAACAGATATAAAGCCAAGTTTGGAACGTTTGCTCATGAATATAATTAATTGGCCTCCTGGTGACCTGGATGGAATTATGTGATCCTTCCTTAACCAATAGGAAGTCCCACCCAGTTGACTACTTCAAAATGGTGAAAGTCTGATCAAAGGTGCTGCTAAAACAGGATTTTGGCCACTAGAGTCCTCTATCTACCTYTATGGTCTATCATGCTAAAAAGCAAACAGAACCATTTCAGTAATTCCCCATTAGGCCAGAAGATGTGGCTATGTCACATGGTGCTGGAGTCCCTAAAGTGTGTATGTGTGTACAGTACGTGCACATCAAATCAAATCAAATGTATTTATAAAGCCCTTCTTACATCAGCTGATATCTCAAAGTGGTGTACAGAAACCCAGCCTAAAACCCAAACAGCAAGTAATGCAGGTGTAGAGACATGGTGGCTAGGAAAAACTCCCTAGAAAGGCCGGAACCTAGGAAGAAACCTAGAGAGGAACCAGGCTATGAGGGGTGGCCAGTCCTCTTCTGGCTGTGCCGGGTGGAGATTATAACAGAACATGGCCAACATGCGTACCACGGCTTGTGAGTATGCATTCACATGTAACAATCAGTTTGAACACACAAACATTGAGTCATGAAGGGCTTTCTCTTTTGCGTGCTGCTGTGTAATTGTATTGTATGGTGAGAAAGAGCTTGAGTGAGAAAAAAAAATCATTGGGGCACTATTCCACAGAGCCTTTACCTTTCACAGAAGTCAGAGCCCTCCTCGTACTGTTGGGCTTATCACTAGCACTACTGGGGTATTCTAGAGGGCCCATTTACTCTCCTCAATAGCACTGGTGACTGCTGAAAGTAATGGCCAATGAAACATCTGTGCGAGTAATACTACTTTTTGTTCACTGTCCTTCTAAATGAGATTTTTTGCAAAGTTCAGAGAGAAATCAACTGGCTGTATTGAATACAGCACTTTAGGGGCACTATGTGGTGAGCAGGTTTAGATTTTATGGCAATGTTCCAATTCTTTGAAATGGCTTCTTACCTGAAAGGTCTGGGACTGGGTTCCAATACTCTAGTTTTCCCCTTTCCCAACACATATCCTTATTAGGTTGGCTTACAACAATCTTCGCTTAGGAGGGAGTGGGGGAAGTTGAGACATTTTTGACATTCAGCAACATATTGAAGCTTATAGAGACCCCAGCTGATGTGTAGAACAATCTTAAAATGATCTACTTGGCTTTGATACAAGCATCATGAAACCTCTAACACAAATTAATTTGACTTGGTGAAAATCCGTTTTTTGGACCTAACCTGCTTACCACTTTTCCCATGCTGTTTCTTCCCTCACAGACTCAATGAAATGGTGAAATTATTAATTTTGTGTATGGTTTCCTACAAAAAGGGTGGCTTAACTTACCCCTTTGTTTCAACTTACCCCACTCTCACCTATAAACTGTAATGTTGAAGAGCTTTGGAGAGCTGTCAAAACATTGGAAAAGTGAACAGAAACATCTAGACAGAAGGGAAATGATAGAGGAAAACCTTCAAGCACTGTGTAATCAAACGTAGGCAATGCTCTTTGTGATGTCAGTCTGGGCCCGTCTCTGGGGCAGCAGAACGGAGATTGGCTTGTGGGTTGAGACCGACACAGCATAGGAAGAGGAAGTGGCAGGGAATACATTACCTGCATGTTTGGCATGACACCCTCTGCAACTTGGCAGATTGATGTTTCCTGAAAACAGAGCTAGGCATGAGGGTTCCACTGATGAGGGGATATGTGTGATGTATCTGAGGGTGTTACTTTCTGGGGAGTTTTGTTTTATTGCATTTGAGGTGGAACTGTCACTGCTACAAATTTCAAATACATTTTCTACTTTGTTACTGCAGCTTGTAAGGAAGGGTATGTTGTCTTCTACAGTATTTTACACCCCATTTGGTGAGAGTCAGCGAGCATAATACATCCGTTTTTCATTGGCTGAGTGTCGAGAGGGTGAGCTTTTGATTGGCCTGGGGGTGAGAGAAGTATGGGGGTGAGAAAATGTATATTTGATTGGTTGAGAGGAGAGGGCCGACAAGGTCAGTTCTCCCTGCCACAAAGGCAGCCAACCCCATGATCAATATGGTCATTTTCCCTGTTCACTGAACTCTGTATCCCTTTCTCTCTTTCCCACACTAAATGAATTGACAGTAAATGGACCATAGGGGGAGAGGGACATAAGGATCTAATGATAATCTGTTGGGTGAACTGTGAAGAGGGGACCCAGTTTATTCCCATTACTGGGAGTTAGTTACTTCTATTGTCTCTTTCTACACCTGATCTTCATGCTCTTGCTGTATGTGGTTGGAGTAGAGCAGGCAACCCTGTTMCTGGAGGATTTTTTCCCAACTAGGCACCACACTGAGCTGGTTACTTAATTGATCAGTACGGTGATTGCTTAAATTCAACACGCCTGGTGTTCCAGGTCAGTTAAAGGTAGACTCAGCGAAATGCCGTTGCCACGAGCAACTCCGCAGGTATTGAGATGAGCGGGATGCAAGACTTCGCTCTCACACGGTCACACACAGTATCTGCTCGTGTGCACCAGTTCGCTTCACGACGTTCACAGCGTGGTAGCCACGGGACCAAAACAGCAGTTGAGCCTCACGCTCCAACGCTCTAAGTTGTTGCGGAAATTGACCACTATGCTGTTTACTTTCTGCATCTATATTATGAGTCTACTTTTAAAAACATGAAGTTACTGCGGCACTMAAGGACCAGGGTTGTCTACCCCTGGAGTAGAGGATATGAGTATTTATTTTCAATTCATTATTCTCAAATGTGAGTTCATAGTTTCCGACTCACTAGCAATGATTTATCTACTTGCTATGATTACATTGTATTTCACTTTCATTAGAGATGAGCAGAAATGCTGGCTTAGCATCATGCAATTTGCAGTCACCCACATTGGTGCCAACACGGCACCAATTTAAATTGTGAAACTCAAACCTAGTTCGCCAAATTCAGTGTATTTATGGCTTTGACGCTACGGYGTCATTTAGCTTCTTCACTAGCATGTCTTCAGCAGGAGCAGACCCTTTTAGCGGTACAGCAAATGGCAGCACATGCTGTTTATCAACACTGTTCCTGCTGGATGATCTCCAAATGAATMTATCCAGTCAATTAGACCCGCAGTGGGACACGAACCATTACAGTTGCATACGAGTACGTATGCTTAATAGCATCATTTATAGGAAAGTGTGTGTGTGTAACAGCAAGCAGTACTGTAATAACTTACAGCATCATTAGTTATGCTAAAGCACCTGCGTGTATCAGTGAAACAGTCCAGTTCCTCACTTATCAGCCATAGCAGCAGGGAGAGATAGGCAACAGATAAATACAAATTGATCTTGCTACGAATACAAGATACTCTAAAGACCAAAATATCAACCTAAAATACAAAATACTTTGGCAAAGTATTCTACTTAGATAAAATACCAGTACTGTATTTTGTATTTTCTAAATTTACAAAAAATACACACCTTCACTACAATAACATTCTCTGTAACAGTAACCCCCCCCAAATAATACAGGTTTTTCTTGCTATGAATGTGATATGTGATTGTTACCTACCTTAGATTAATGCACTGACTGTAAGATGCTCTGCTAAATGACCAAAATGTAAAAATGAACAAATACAAAGCACACAAGGTATCATTATTGGCCTTGTTTAGGGGGTGGAGCTCATGAGAATAATAGATCAGCGTGATTTTTAAGTGTTCATTTTTTTAAATTACATTTACATTTTGGTCATTTAGCACACTATATTATCACAACATAGTGCCAACAACTTTTCACATAATAGTGAACCAGTATAAAAATGTTAGAGAAAAATATTTTGTATTTTTTTTTCAAACTATAGTTTTGGTAAGTTGGATAGGACATCTACTTTGTGCATGACACAAGTAATTTTTCCAACAATTGTTTACAGACAGATTATTTCACTTATAATTCACTGTATCACAATTCCAGTGGGTCAGAAGTTTACATACACTAAGTTGACTGTGCCTTTAAACAGCTTGGAAAATTCCAGAAAATTATGTCAACGCTTTAGAAGCTTCTGATGGGCTAATTGACATCATTTGAGTCAATTGGAGGTGTACCTGTGGAGGTATTTCAAGGCCTACCTTGAAAGAGAGAGAGAGGGGTTTCTGACTGAGTTGAAARACAGAATTCTGCCAGTTTCTCCATGTGACCCCGGTCTAGGCTGGCGGAGAAGTGAACTGCTGCCTAAACAGCACTGAACACTAACTGCAGCCTGGCTGGGATCTCTTGCTCTCTCGCCAGGCACACTCTGCGTTTCGCCATGGTTGTTACATTGACTTAGTGTGAGGGGGTTGTGGAGAGGTTTATGCACACAAACACACACAGGGTGGAAACAGCTGTTAATTTGTTGCATGATGGATATTTTTCTCCCTAATGTCCTCGAGGAAACAACTCAGAATGAGCCTGGATGGTCATTAGTGTGACTATACCTGTGAAGTAAATACATATAGAAAATGGAGAGAGAGTGTGTCTGTATGCGTGTGTGCCTGTTTGCGTGTCTTGGTTGTTTGTGTGAAATTGTCATATCTTTGCAGATGTGACAGCGAGTGGAAAATGACCCTGCTTCATTGCCATGCTGGTCCAGACAGCACTGTAATGTATGACCGGCATAACAGTGAGCAAAGACAGCGGTTGGGAGAGGAAGGGAGCAGACATATCTCCTCATCATGCCAGGGGCAGTGGCATTAAAGTGCTGGTGTAGCTTTATTTTTCTGCTCGCTGTCATTTTATGTAACGAGCCCATTAAACCGGGTGGCGTCTAATTTGTCAACTCCCTCGCAAATGTGTGTTCGTCAACAAAATGGGGCGTGCACCAGCATTTGGTGTCATTGAAGGTCCTTTAAGATAACAAAAGAGCACGCACTGGCTTTGTGTCGCAAATCTGTATTGATAATAGAGTTGTGAGCCTTGGAGACAGGCTGCTAGCTTTCATCGACTTGGTAAAGCCCTGAATCCAGGTTATTTCCCCCCTTAAGTTTATTGACCTGGCTTTTTAAACAGATATTGCACTAACAAATGCTTTCATTTGTGTCACAAAATAATTGTATTTAAACTGATAAATCAGATTCTCCACTTCTTGTCTAAGCTTATGCCTAATCAATTTACTTCTAGTCTCTTTCAACCGCTAGTCTCTTTCACCCCCTGACAACAAATTCTGACTTATTGAATAGACAATGCATTATCTTAGTGTTGGAAATGAATGTCTGGCAAACCATCCTTACATTGGCCGATTGCAGCAGGCACAGCACAGTCCACACACTTATTCAGAAGTTGAATGACTATTTATTCAGTCATTTACTAAGAATCTTACACTTTCTTCATAAAGATCTGTAACATCTTGMAACCTGCAAGATCACTAAGGGGGCTTTCTGTTGTACGCTTGTTTGGGGTTTTATTGGTGCAAAAAGTATTATTATCAGGGTCTCAGTTGTAGCTTCATGATGATTTTTTTGTATTTATGGCAACAGCTAGTCTTACGGGGGTTCGACACATAACGAAAAATACATTACAGACAGAAGACTTTATTTCGTTATAGTTTTTTTCTGCATTAGTACAATGTCTCACTGTTCATTTAAAAAAAAWATATATTCGGCAAGTCGGTTAAGAACAAATTCTAATTTACAATGACGGCTACACCGGCCAAACCCGTACGGCGCTGGGCCAATTGTGCACCGTCCTATGAAACTCCCAATCACAGCCAGTTGTGACACCCTGGTTCAAATCCATGCTGTGTCAGTAGTGACGCCTCTAGCACTGAGATGAAGTGCCTTAGACCGCTGCGCCACTYGGGAGCCCCTTGTTGTTGGCATTTCCTGCTTAAGTTTACCCACTTTGCCAATGAAATAATAATTAAAATAATTGGCAACATCAAATGGTTTTGTGATGAATAAGCCATCTGATTAAATGAAAGATGGAGTTGAATTTGTCTTTCTGCCCATAATTTAATTTAAAGTTCTCCAAAGTTTTTTCCCTGCATTATTTATATTATTGAACTTAGCTTCATAATACGGTTTCTGMTTCTTTTTGTTGAGTTTAGTCTCATCATTTCTAAATTTGCAGTAAGTCGGCCAATCAGATGTGCAGCCAGACTTATTAGCCACTCCTTCTGTCCCATCTCTTTCAACCATACCGTTTTTAAATTCCTCATCAATCCATGGATCCTTAACAGTTCTAACAGTCAGTTTCTTAACAGGTGCATGTTTATCAATAATTGGAAGAAGCAATKTCATAAATTCATCAAGTGCAGCTTCTGTATGCCCCTTACTGTTCACATCAAACCAACAAATATTTTTAACATTATCCACATAAGATTTACAGCAAAAGATTTTGTATGATCTCTTATACACTATTTTAGGCCCAGAATTTGGAACGTTGTCTTTCCTGGATATAGCCACTATTGTGATCACTGCATCTAAATGTGTATGGATACCGCTATAGAACAAATTTAGAACAACGAGTGCTGTGTACAGGTGAAGTCTGAAGTTTACATACACCTTAGCCAAATACATTAAACTCTGTTTTCACAATTCCTGACATTTAATCAGAGTAAAAATTCCCTGTTTTGGACCATTCCTCCTGACAGATCTGGTGTAACTGAGTCAGGTTTGTTGGCCTCCTTGCTCGCACACGCTTTTTCAGTTCTGCCCACACATTTTCTATGGGATTGAGGTCAGGGCTTTGTGATGGCCACTCCAATACCTTGACTTTGTTGTCCTTAAGCCATTTTGCCACAACTTTGGAAGTATGCTTGGGTTCATTGTCCATTTGGAAGACCCTTTTGCAACCAAACTTTATCTTCCTGACTGATGTCTTGAGATGTTGCTTCAGTATATCCACATAATATTCCTGCTTCATGATGCCATCTATTTTGTGAAGTGCACCAGTCCCTCCTGCAGCAAAGCACTCCCACAACATGATGCTGCCACCCCTGTGCCTCACGGCTGGGATGGTGTTCTTCGGCTTGCAAGCTTCCCCCTTTTTCCTCCAAACATAACGATGGTCATTATGGCCAAACAGTTATATTTTTGTTTCRTCAGACCAGAGAATATTTCTCCAAAAAGTACGATCTTTGTCCCATGTGCAGTTGCAAACTGTATCTAGCTTTTTTATGGCGGTTTTGGAGCAGTGGCTTCTTCCTTGCTGAGCGGCCTTTCAGGTTATGTCGATATAGGATCGTTTACTGTGGATATAGATACTTTTGTACCTGTTTCCTCCAGCATCTTCACAAGGTTTTTGCTGTTGTTCTGGATTGATTTGCACTTTTCGCACCAAAGTACGTTCATCTCTAGGAGACAGAACGCGTCTCCTTCCTAAGCGGTATGACGGCTGCGTGGTCCCATGTGTTTTATACTTGCATACTATTGTGTTACAGATGAACGTGGGTACCTTCAGGCATTTTGAAATTGCTCCCAATGATACCCAGACTTGTGGAGGTCTACATTTGTTTTTCTGAGGTTCTTTGGCTGATTTCTTTTGATTTTCCCATGATGTCAAGCAAAGAGGCACTGAGTTTGAAGGTAGGACTTGAAATACATCCACAGGTACACCTCCAATTGACTCAAATTATGTCAATTAGCCTATCAAAAGCTTCTAAAGCCATGACATAATTTTCTGGATTTTTCCAAGCTGTTAAAGGCACAGTCAACTTAGTGAATGTAAACTTCTGACCCACTGKAATTGTGATACAGTGAATTATAAGTGAAVTAAACAATTGTTGGTAAAATTACTTGTGTCATGCACAAAGTAGATGCCCTAACTGACTTGCCAAAAGTATAGTTTGTTAACAAGAAATTTGTGGAGTGGTTGAAAAACGAGTTTTAATGACTCCAACCTAAGTGTATGTAAACTTCCGACCTTAACTGTATCTGGTGTTGAGGGGCAATGGGGTGTTTGTGCTGGAGAATGCAAGTGAATTACACTTGTATTGAGAAAGCTTACTAGACAGAGTTGATCTGTGTCATGCAGTGTTGGGCTTCATTTAGCCTCCTCTGCCATGCTGTGGCTGCGTTTACACTGCACTTCCCACAGTGCTGCATTTGCATCACACATACCAACATCCATAGGGGTGATGGCTAGGGCCCCACAGCTCCTAGTGAAGTATTGGCCTCTTAAACACACACACACACATCACACTCCGTAGGGGTGACGGCTAGGGCCCCACAGCTCCTAGTGGAGTAATGCACAATTGTGTTCTACATCACCCACTTCGTATGATGTTATATCCTTTTTTGGGTTTGTTAACAAAATGGGTCACAGGCCAGCGTTTGGTGCCATTGAAGGTCCTTTCAGATAACAAAAGAGAACACACTGGATTTGTGTGGCAAGTCTGTATTGATAATCAAGTTGTGAGCCTTGGAGACAGGCTGCTAGCTTTCATCGACTTGGTAAAGCTCTGAATCGAGGTCATTCCTCCCACTAAGTTTATAGACTTGCTTTTTCAAATATATTTTACACTAATAAATTGCTTTCATTTGTGGCCCAAAATACTTTTATGTTTGTGGTGATTTAAACTGATACATCCTTTCCAATAGTAAGGTCTTACTGATTCCCCCATTTTTGTGTAAGCTTCAGCTAGTAGCCTAGCGGTTAAAGAGGTGAGCCAGCAACTGGAGGGTTACCAGTTCGAATCCCTGGTCAGACGCAAAAAAGTGAGCTAGTAACCAGAGGGTTGCTGGTATGAAATCCTAGATGCCATTGCCTGCCGTTGTGCTCTTGAGCAAGACACTTAATCCCCCACAACAGCAGTGCCCAGTGTGGCAGCCTCCTGCACCTCTCCAAAACCTGTGTATGTACACTGAGTAWACCAAAAATTAAGAACAYCTTTCTAATATTGAGTTGCAACCCCCTTTTGCCCTCAGAACAGCCTCAATTCTCTGGGGGAGGACTCTACAAGTTGTTGAAAGTGTTCCACAGGGATGCTGGCCAATGTTGACTCCAATGCAGTTGTGTCAAGTTGGCTGGGTGTCCTTTGAGTGGTGGACCATCCTTGATACACACAGGWAACTGTTGAATGTGAAAAACACAGCAGCGTTGCAGTTCTTGACACAAATCGGTGCACCTGCTTGGCACCTACTACCATACCCCGTTCAAAGGCACTTAAATCTTTGATCTTGCCCATTCACCCTCTGAATGGCACACATACACAATCCRTGTCTCAGTTGTCTCAAGGCCTAACAATCCTTCTTTAACCTGTCTCCTCCCCTTCATTTAGACTGATTGAAGTGACATCAATAATGGATCATAGCTTYCACCTGGTCAGTCTATGTCATGGAAATAGCAGGTGTTCTTAATGTTTTGTATACTCAGTGTTTGTATTTCGGGGGGCTTGGGTTAAAAGCGGAAGTCAAATTTCATTTGGACCTTGTGTGTAATTGACCAATAAAGTGATCTCCATCTTAATTGCTCTTGGTACTGATTCTAAATGAGCAAGTCAATCTCAAATGGATTTGGCACATTGCCTACTTTAATACATTTATCAGATATGACCCAAATATAGCTTGTGTTTTTCAGAACACTGCTGGGAATTTTGCACATGGAGCATTTCTTTAGCAGAGGCTCAATTCAATTTCCAATTCCTGAGAACATCTGACCACAGAACCCTGCCACCAGCAGGGCCTGGGGTCTTGAATTCTCTCAGGTGAAATTACCCTACATTGACTGGCTCTACAGTCTTGCTTGACAGGTCATCTTTTTCCAGAGGCAGCRCGGTGAAAAAAGCYGCTCAWTCTATTACCTTRAGGTCCATGTCACAACCTTTCAAATGCTCTGGTCCCTCCACTTTATTAGGTTAGGCAYCATTATTTTAATGCAGGTGTCCATTTTCTCTCAGGTGTATTAAAGTTCCCTAACCTTTGTTTCCTTCTGACCGTCTCAGTAAGCTGGAAGTTAATCAAGTCCAGTCACAATGACACGGGTAAGACAMATATCTTCCAACCCAACAGCATTTTATACAGATGGACATTGTGAAAGATCAACTGCATTTCCAATGTATTTAACTGAAATTGATAATCATAGGTTCCTGTGTGTCTTATTGTGAATTAGTGGGATTTGATTATGCCTAATCAAGTTACTTCATCTCTTTCAACCGCTGCCTGAAAGAGAGCCTATCTTCTATGTAAAACTACCTCATCCCCCGACAACAAATTTAGACTTGAAKAGACAATGCATTATTGCATCATAGTGTTGGAAATGAATGTCTGGCAAACCATCCTTACATTGGCCGATTGCACCAGGCACAGCTGTATTATACAGGGCACGTTTGAAAAGAGACCTAGGTCTCTGTCTCCCTGTTAAAATGAAGGTTAAAAATAACATTTAAAGTCAATAAGAAGTCCACACATTTATTCAAAGTTTAAATACTATTTATACAGTCATGTACTCAGAATATTACACTGTCAACCAAAACAGACGCATCTCCACATCATTCTTCATGACGATCTGTAACATCTTGAAACCTGCTAGATCAATAAGGGAGCTGGCATTCTGTTGTACATTTCTTTGAGGTTTAATTGGTGAAAACGTACTAGTATCAGGGTCTCAGTTGTAATCTCATGATGAGAGAATTCTGAGTGYGTGGTGTTGAGGGGCAATGGGGGTGTTTGTGCTGGAGAATGCAAGTGAATTACACTTGTATTGAGAAAGCTTACTAGACAGAGTTGATCTGTGTCATGCAGTGCTGGGCTTCATTAAGCCTCCTCTGCCATGCTGTGGCTGCGTTTACACTGCACTTCCCACAGCGCTGCATTGGCACCACACATACCACACTCCGTAGGGGTGACGGCTAGGGCCCCACAGCTCCTCGTGGAGTAATGGCCTCTCAAACACACACACACACCATACTCCGTAGGGGTGAGGGCTAGGGCCCCACAGCTCCTAGTGGAGTAATGGCCTCTCAAACACACACACACACACACATACTGCTCTCCACTCCATAAGGGAAACCGCACTCTGCTACAGTCAGCAACTCTCAGGGCTCCTGTACTGTAAATTGGGTAGGCATAACTGAAGGAGGCACCTCCAGCTTTAAGAATGCAGCATTAAGAGTGCCCCGGTGATACGTTGAGCTTCTAACGGGTCTGGAGGTGAACCAAACTGCACACACCGGAGTTCAAGAGTTGAAGGGGTGCCTAGTGCTTGTGGAGGGGAGGGGGTCACAGTGGCTGATGAATCGGCATAATTCGGTTCTGCTGAGCTAAAGCTAAAGGATCTTGGCTGGATGGAGGATCATCTGTCTTAATGGCTGCCTGSTGGACAATTCAGAGAGGATGGTCAGAGAGGAATTGGGAATGTAGGCAAGATTCCTTGCAAAATGAGGATGCCTAAGTAGATGGTGTAATTTGAAAAGAAGAGAAGGGATTGGTCAATGGGTTAAATACTCTTGTACTTCAGCCTCTTCTTTTATTGGTCTCTTTCCTGGTCCTAATCTAGGAGGCCAGACGGCATGTATCATATTAAAGAGCCCTTCTCTCTTCCCCCAAGTAGGGGACGTTTGAGTGCATCTCTATCTGCAGCAATGTCCTACTTATGCACATCGAGCTAATTTACAGTGAGTGGAAAAGGGGTACCACTCAAACATTACACACAGCTATCTCAGGCCAGCTCGTTTCACATCCCCTTGACTAATGCATAAGRACATACATCATTAAAATTTTATATCTTGAAAATATCACTTAACCTTACTCTAACAGCATATTCCATAGTACTCCTTTTTAATTCATGAAATTAATGATATTGAGAAACTAGCATGTTAAGAATGATTCTCGCTCAATTGTTCTACTGTACTTCTCCTCATAGGTGTTCTATTTCAAGAGGCTGACAATGTTCTCTGCACGCTGTAACCCCATCCTCAAGGGGCTCATGAAAATCTCTAACTACAGTTAGACAAACTGAATGTTTAAGAAGCATCCTTCATCTCAGCTGCACGCATAAGACCATTCTGAGACTGGATTTGAGGGAAAACTAGAGTAGAAAATGAACAAAGCTGAGTCTTTKGCGGAATACACAGAGGGAGACAGTGGATTGGSGATTGGAGTGATGGCGTTGTTTGCKTTTGAAATGACATGAGTCAGGATGTCTCTTARTCCCTTGACAAATATGCCCAATCTGACAGAATGCACGCTGAGAATTTGCTGAGCTTTTAAGCAGATACCGTGTCAGAACAGTTCAAACATTGTTATTTCACACACCAAGTCATATTTTAAAAAATTGCTCAAAGATGTGACAGTGGTGGACCAGTCAGTGACACAGCTTCTGAAACAGCAGTAACTTCACTTCAAGGCAATTTTCTGAAAGAATATTCTACAAATGTACTCAGTCTTTGATTGCTCCATATTATAGCAGCTGCATTGTTACAACATGTATACTTTCTAAGAAATGTTTTCTTAGATCGGCTCTATACAATAGTCATTGTTTGATTTGAAATGATACAGTTACTATGCGGTTACAGTACAGACTGTCAGCTTTAATTTGAGGTTATTTTTCATCCATATTGGGTGAACCATTTTGAAATTACAACTCTTTTTGTGGATAGTTCCCTCATTTTAGGGGAGCAAAATTATAGGGACAAATTCACTTAAGTGCATTAAAGTAATAAGTCGTTAAGCATTTGGTCCCATATTCCTAGCACGCAATGACTACATCAAGCTTATGACTACACATTTATTGGATGCATTTGCTGTTTGTTTTGGTTGTGTTTTAGATTATTTTGTGCCCAATAGAAATTAATAGTAAATCATGTATTGTGCCATTTTGGAGTAACTTTTATTGTCAATAAGAATTTCTAAACACTTCTACATTCATGTGGGTGCTACCATGATTACGGATAATCCTGAATGAATCGTGAATAATGATAAGTGAGACAGACGCACAAATATCATACCACCAAGACAGGCTAACCTCTTACCATTACAATAATGGGAGGTTAGCATTTTTTGAGAAGTATGATATTTGTGCGTCTAACTGTCTCACTCATCATTATTCACGATTCATTCAGGATTATCCGTAATCATGGTATCATCCACATTCATGTAGATGTTTCTGTGGCATAGCGGAATTAACATGTCCTTAGATTAGAATAAAGTACACACCACAAGCTGGTCGAGAGTTTCAAGTTCCTCAGTGTCCAGATCACTAAGGATCTATCATGGTCCACACACTCCATCACAGCAGTGAAGAGGGCACGACAATGCCTCTTCCCCCCTCAGGACTTTGAAAAGATTTGGCATGGGCCCTCAGATCCTCAAGACTCCAGCCAGCCAAGTCATAGACTGTTCTCTCTGCTACCGCAGGCCAAACGGTACCTACGCACCAAGTCTGGAACCAACAGGACCTTGAACAGCTTATACCCCGAAGCTATAAGACTGCTAAATAGTTAATACRGGTAGCTATTTGGTTAACTATTTGCATTGACCATTTTTGCAYRAACTTTGACTCATCATATACGCTGCTCYTACTGTTTATTGTAAAGCTGTAAAGGAATGGGCAATTGGCATGCTGACAGCAGGAATGTCCACCAAAGCTGTTGCCAGATAATTGAATGTTCATTTCTCTACCGTAAGCCGCCTCCAGCATCATTTTAGAGAATTTGGCAGTATTTCCAAACGGCCTCACAATCGCAGACCACATGTAACCACGCCAGCCCAGGACCTCCACATCMAGCTTCTTCACATGTGGGATTGTCTGAGAACAGCCAACCGTTCAGCTGATGAAACTGTGGGTTTGCACAACCAAAGAATTTCTGTCAGAAACCAACTCAGGGAAGATCATCCATTTTGGAGTAACTCGTTGTGCTCACCAGGGTCTTGACCTGACTGYAGTTTGGCATCGTAACCGACTTCGGTGGACTTGGGGTTATAGTATGGACAGGCATAARCTACGGACATCAAACACAATTGCATTTTATCGATGGTAATTTGAATGCACAGAGATACCGTGACGAGATCCTGAGGTGCATTGTCGTGCCATTCATCCGTTGCCATCGCCACGTCTCAGCATGATAATGCACAACCCCATGTCGTCTGTACACAATTCCTGGAAGCTGAAAATGTCCCAGTTTTCCATGGCCTGCATACTCAGACATGTCACCCATTGAGCATGTTTGTGATGCTCTGGATCGACATATATGGCAGCGTGTTCCAGTTCGTCGGACCATGCAATGTTTTTTAACTCAATTGTCCAGTGTTGTGATCGCGTGCCCACTGGAGCCACTTCTTTTTAGCTGATGGGAGTGTRACCTGGTGTGGTCATCTGCTGCAATAGCCCATCTGTGACAAGKACCGACGAGWTGTGCKTTCTGAGATGCCGTTCTGCACACCACTGTTGTACTATGCCGCTATTTAACTGTTTGTGGTCCGCCTGTTAGCTTGCACGATTCTTGCCATTTTCCTTCAACCGCTCATCAACGAGCCACTGACTGGATGTTTTTGGTTTGTCGCACCGATCACGGTAAACCATAGAGACTGTCATGCGTGAAAAGCCCAGGAGGCGGCCGTTTCTAAGATACTGGAACCGACGATCATAACACGCTCGGAGTCGCTTACAGTAGGTCTCTTGCTTTGCCTATTCTAACAGTAAATTAATACCTCRATGCCTGTCTGCCTGCTTTATGTAGCAAGCCATGGCCATGCGACTCACCGCCTGCAGGAGCGAACCATTTTGGTGAACGAGGGGTGTACCTAAAACTGGCCACTGARTGCATGTACATATCTACCTCAATTACCTCATGCCCTTGCACATCGAATCGGTWCTGGTACCCTGTGTATATAGCCAGGTTATCGTTACTCATTGTATATTTATTCCTTGTTACTATTTTTCTATTTCTCCCCCTCTCTGCATTGTTAAGGGCCAGTAAGTAAGGATTTTACTGTTAGTCTACACCTGTTGTTTACAAGGCATGTGACATACAAATTCCATAACATTTGATTTGAGATTGTAATTATATCCTTCCAAATCCAAGGCAGACCAGAGCTCTTCATTAAGCGTATATTTTTATTGTTGAAGACACACATCTCAGATCAATCTTTTACTTTCAGGCTGACACTGGGGATGCTATGTGACCTCTAGTACTAGCTGCAGTGTTAAGTCAATGGTACGAGGGAGTATACCAGACGTTTTAGGCAAAATCACATCTAAACCAGGCTGCATCACCACGACATCTATACCAGAATGCATCACCACAGCAGCATGACATCTATACCAGAATGCATCACCACAACATCTATACCAGAATGCATCACCACAGCAGCATGACATCTATACCAGAATGCATCACCACAGCAGCATGACATCTATACCAGAATGCATCACCACAGCAGCATGACATCTAAACCAGGCTGCATCACCACAGCATACAGTTGACTAGTATTTTGGTCAGATTAAAAGAATAATAAAAAATGAAGAAGTGAACAACCATGAATTGATACTATTTTCCTTGTCCGCACCAGCAAGACCAGGTCGACAGTGAGGAGTCGCCACCAGCAAGACAGCTCGACAGTGAGGGGTCGCACCAGCAAGACAGCTCGACAGTGAGGGGTCGCACCAGCAAGACCAGCTCGACAGTGAGGAGTGCACCAGCAAAGACCAGCTCGTCAGTGAGGAGTCGCACCAGCAAGAACAGCTCGACAGTGAGGGGTCGCACCAGCAAGACCAGCTCGACAGTGAGGGGTCGCACCAGCAAGACCAGCTCGACAGTGAGGAGTCGCACCAAGCAAGACTCAGCTCGACAGTGGAGTCGCACCAGCAAGACCAGCTCGACAGTGCGGAGTCGCACCAGCAAGACACAGCTCGTCAGTGAGGAAGTCGCACCAGAAGACAGCTCGACAGTGAGGAGTCGCACCAGCAAGACCAGCTCGACAGTGGAGGAGTCGCACCAGCAAGACCAAGCTCGACAGTGAGGGGTCCGCACAGCAAGACAGCTCGACAGTGAGGAGTCAGCACCAGCAAGACCAGCTTCGACAGTGAGGAGTCGCACCAGCAAGACCAGCTCGACACGTGGGAGGAGTGCACCAGCAAGACCAGCCGACAGTGGAGGAGTCGCACCAAGCAAGACCAAGCACGACAGTGAGGAGTCACACCAGCAAGACCAGCCAAGACAGTGGAGGAGTCCGCACCAGCAAGACCAGCTCGCAGTGAGGGGTCGCACGCAGCAAGACCAGCTCGACAGTGAGGGGTCGCACCAGCAAGACCAGCTCGACAGTGAGGGGTCGCACCAGCAAGACCAGCTCGACAGTGAGGGGTCGCACTAGCAAACCAGCTCGACAGTGAGGAGTCGCACACAGCAAGCACCAGCACGACAGTGAGGAGTCGCCAAGCAAGACCAGCTCGTCAGTGAGGAGTCGCACCCAGCCAAGACGCAGCATCGTCAGTGAGGAGTCGCACCAGCAAGACCAGCTCGTCAGTGACGAGTCGCACAGCAAGCCAGCTCGACAGTGAGGAGTCGCACCAGGAAGACCAAGCTCGACAGTGAGGGGTCGCACCAGGAAGACCAGCTCGACAGTGAGGAGTCGCACCAGCAAGACCAGCTGTACAGTGAGGAGTGCACCAGCAAGACCAGCTCGACAGTGAGGGGTCGCACCAGCAAGACCAGCTCGTCAGTGAGGAGTCGCACCAGCAAGACCAGCTCGTCAGTGAGGGGTCGCACCAGCAAGACCAGCTCGTCAGTTTGAGGCAGTTCGCACGCAAGCAAGGACCAGCACGACCGTAGTGGGTCGCACCAGCAAGACCCAGCTCGACAGTGAGGGGTCGCACCACAAGACCAGCTCGAACAGTGAGGAGTCGCACCCAGCAAGACCAGCTCGGAGGACGGGGTCGCACCAGCAAACCCAGGCTCGACAGTGAGGGGTCGCACCAGCAAGCCAGCTCGACAGTGAGGAGGTCGACCAGCAAGACCAGCTCGATAGTGAGGAGTCGCACCAGCAGACAGTGGGGTCGACCAGCAGACCAGTCGGACAGTGGAGGGGTCCGCACCGGAAGACAAGAGCTCGACAGTTAGCGGGGAAAGACACCAGACAAGTGTGTGCAGACCGGCAATATGATACGCAGGACACCAAGCACTGCAAGTGCAACAAATACACAACACTTTTCTGACAGCAACCTCAGACACCACAGCATATTAACATGGAATGACATCGCAGCAATGGCAGAAATAGCCTGGGAAAAATGAGCCTGCTGCRTCTATTTTAATGCTACCAAGTCACATGTGTCAGGGCATAAACTGTTGATACGCTACAGTACATTGAGTTTTCAGTGTGACTCTAGCCAGTCTGGTGGTATACTGTAGCTATATAGGACATATTAAATTACCACATTAAGGTGACAAGCTAGCTGGCATCTGGTACCCATAGAGAGTGCTCTGGTTCATCCAATATCCTATCATCCACACAAATGTATTCAAATTCATGCTTTTTAGGTGCAGGGAAATAACATCCAACAAGGCAAGCAGCTAGAATCATTAAAACATCCTTTAATATTGGGTTTCTCCAAATGGATAAATAAACAAACAAAGCTTTGTACCAATTCTTCATCATTTGGAGCAGCATACATTTCAACACGTGCAAACGGAGGTTCTACAAATGTTGAACAGCACGTTAAGTGTTGGTTAACATCTCTTTATTGCAAAAGGATAGCAGGAAGRGGGTACATTCATTTAAGATTTTCATGATTTGTTCTTCGCTATAGTGGATAATGAACCTCTGTAAATGTACCAGCATCAGCACTCTTTGACCTGTGACCTCCAAAATGGCCCCAGAAAGTACATTAGAGAAAGGTAGTGCACAGGGCTAAGGTAAGTGACAGCAGTGGCAGCCTTTGAAACGCTGTAGGACTGTTCCAGTGACTGATAGGGTAGGGCAGCGGAGGGGCGAGGGGACCTAGAGTGCACACGGRGGGTTGGCGAGGTCCTCAAACAAAGGCTGCTCTTCGATCCCTCGCGCAAACAGCTTGATCAACTGGCAGTGAACTCTGGCAGGGCAGAAGACAAAGAAAACATTGTCAGGGAAAAAAACTAAGGCAGGAATTCAATTCAAATGTTGAAGACAGCACAGTGCAGGAAATAAACTTTTAGAAGTGTGTATATTTCCATGTAGAGGGGTGCGTACCCGACTTCAATGGCAGCGTGGGGGAGGATCTCGCCGTCACAGTTCCAGCTGCTATAGGCAGGGCTGCAGCCCGGGTGGTCCCGGCAGATCTGGCTGAAGAGCTGCTTGCCGTTCTCCCTCAGGTCCAGCTCCGAGTCGTTTTGGCAGTGGCGCGGCGTGAAGCGGAAGCGCCGCACACGGTGCACCTCTACAAAGGTCATGTCAAACTGAAGGGGGGAGGAACAGAAGTGAGAAAGTGAAATCCCTGATACAGGAATGTGGCGAGTTAACCATCTCATGCAAACACTGCTATGGACCCGGGTTGGAGTACCCACAGTAGCCCCATCCAGTGTGGTTACCTGGTCGTCTTTGCTGGTGTGGCGTAGCAGGTGGCGAAGGAAGTTGAATCGGGAGCACTTGCGTACGAGGATGAGGTCGGTGGTGCCGTCAGCGAGGTGGGCGGCGGGGGACAGGCCCTTGGGGCTACGGGGACAGGCACAGCTCATACTGGCYGCGTTGATGGCCAGGAACTTCCCTCTGACTACCCCCCACCCCATTTCATATTCTGGGATAGAGCAGAAACAGAGCAGAAACAGAGGTTGGGGCTTTGTGGTGAAAACATTGAGCAGGTTTCAGTAGAGACCCATGGCGTGTGGAGTCGAGGCCATATGTGCATTCAGGCAGAGATACTGTACCTACCTCTGTCTGAGACATCTGGAGCAGTCTTGGATTCCTCTGGGGAATCCCCTGAATACAGCTGCCCGTCGTGCTGGCATATGAAGCACCTGGAAAGCAGGAATGGAGTTGGCTAGCCAAGTGAGCAAATTCCTTTGCACCATCTAGACAAACATGTAATACTAAACTACACAACAGGTTGTAAGTGTACAGTACTACATACCCAGCTCTACACCTGGTCTTGTCTCGCGGTGTTCCCAGTGTGTCAGTTGCTGGTAGAAAAGACACAGCCCCTTCATAGTGGTGATGTGTCAGAAACGTCTTAAAACCTGCACAAAACGACATCATGCCATTTCACTAGCAATGGCAACAGACTACCGCAACAGTACCAAYGGTGGTATTTCCTAAAACAGCTAAAGCTACTCCTCTGACCCACCTGAAAAGTCRTATCTGGCTGGTCCCATCCAGCGTTTCCTCTCGCTGTCTGCCAGCACGTCGCCGTAGAAACCGTATCCAAGCAGGGAGATGGAATACCTCAAGAATGTGTTATTGTGATGGACCGAGCACACGTCCATTGGCTGGGAGTCTCCTGTGAAGACACCCCCCCAAGTCTAGTATGAGTGATCCTCCACAGATACTGTGTGTGTGGGGTACAGTGTCCTAAAGAGGTGTGATGACACACAATATGTGCTTTTACTATAAAAAAACACACCTGCACACCCATCCACCCACCCTGACCTCCAGCAGTTTCCTCTTATCTCAAAAGCTTTGAATAACTAGGTCACGGCTATCACTTGTTGGTCAGCTGAGTGTGCTATAGCGATAACATAGAAGTGACAAACGCGAGACATTTCTATTCACAATGAAGCTCCAGCAATGACCTGGAACAGTGATAACAAAGGCTTATGCTACTAGTCTGTGCTGTATAAAAATGTCAGTTACACTATTTTTAAAAGGCAATTTAATTGGAAGTGCTGTTAATATGTCAATGTAGATAACTGCACCCACCCACTATGACGTGTAAAGCTGAGGTCACAGGGTCATTGATGCCGACAGTGGCATAGCAGATGCAGTCCGTTGAACCTGGATACCACACAAAACAAGACAATGGTACATTATGTTTCTGACTACACAGACAAAAGCTAGCAGTGTGTGTGTTTGTAATAAAATAGTTTGTGTGGTGCTTATAATGTCCTCT
Organism: Salvelinus sp. IW2-2015; assembly: GCF_002910315.2. Classification (NCBI taxonomy): domain Eukaryota; kingdom Metazoa; phylum Chordata; class Actinopteri; order Salmoniformes; family Salmonidae; genus Salvelinus; species Salvelinus sp. IW2-2015. The sequence continues at coordinate 327,446 of NC_036853.1, forward strand.
CTCATACATGTACAAGTGTGTACTAATATGCATGTATTGGAAATGTTTTTTATTGCATATCCCAACACCCTTGGAGAGTGAGCACGGCCAGGTGTGTGTGTGTGTGTGGTGTGTGAAGAACACACACACACACCTAATACACGCATGATATTAGTGACACACTTGTACATGTATGAGAGAGGACAATTATAAGCACCCACCAAACTATTATTATTACAAACACACACACTGCTAGCTTTTGTCTGTGTAGTCAGAAACATAATGTATCATTGTCTTGTTGATGGAAAAATGGAACGCGGAAATCAACACAGATAGTGTAGTGTACATGAAATGGACCTCATGGTTGACATTAGTTTGTAAACATACGCAGTCATGTCATAAACTGAGCTATTTATAGCTTATGATGTGATCATTGCTGTGTAAACATAGTGGTGTGTGTGTTTTTACTTTATTAGGATCCCATTAGCTGTTGCACATGCAGGAGCTACTCTTCCACATAAAACAAAACACATGACAGAGTACAGAATAGCTATAGACAAGAACATTGTTACATTAAATCAAAAATATTAAATATAAATAAGATTCTATATTGTCAAGACACCAAGAGAGGAGAATGCTTGCAGATGGCATGTATAGAATGTGTACATGCATGTGCTTGTTAATGTCTGCGTGGGGTCTTGTCTAACCTGCGGGTATAATGCCGATGCGGAGACTACACGGTACCAGCTTCTCCTCCGGGCTGTTCTGGTCCACTCCGTTATCCCTCTGTGTTCGAGAGACCAGGCCGTGAACTATCTCGCTGAACATGCCGTCCCCGCCCACACACACCACTCTGCATAGAGGTCAAAGGTCATGTAACACACAGAGGTCAGAACAACAAAACGGATCTTTTTSTTTGTCGTTTGAGATGAATATACTTGACCCGGGGTGTTTTTAGTTCAACTGTGATTGGTTGAATATGATTTAGTGACGGTTGGGCTGAAAACCAGACTACAAAGAGGTCTTTAAAACAGACCTTTGATTACTATAGCGACAATGACATTGAGAACATCTCCATCCTCGACTCACCCATCATATTTCTTTAACTCCGCCTCTGTCTYCAGGTGGTCCCTGGCATGATTGGCATGCTCTGTAACTATGACAACAAATGACCAGGAAAGAGTTAGACGTCTCAGCATGCTTCACGTTTGTCTTTCAAGTGCTTCCTGTAGTTGGGATACACTTGAAATGTCAACTTGAACAGGTTTACAATTGATTCATTTATGTCGCATGATGTTTTCCTAATTTGTTGCATAAATCGATATTTTGGACTTAAGGAGTAATCATTCACTCGCTTGGAGAAATATATCGACTAAGCATTTTCCATAAAGAAGTCTGAGATAGCAGAAGTCCTAAAGTAGCCCTAAAGTAGACATTTTCTCTTCTCTAATTGTTAGACATTGTAACAATTTGTAGCCAAAGGAAGTTTGATTTTATGTACAAACATTTTCACACCCAGCGTAATTTTTTTAAATAAAACTGTTCAAATACTGTATCAGTATCTTGATATTAACCCGAGCAGCTGTATAGTTAAATACAATTCGTCAGAATGTGTGACTTTGAAATTCCACAGTCACAAACGTCCACAGTCTTTCTTAAGTCTGAGAAGTAAACCGGATATAAAGGAATCCAGTATTCATCGACAATCATCCTTTCCAATGAGGAACTAGGATGATGGATGGCGGCCGTAAATTATGTCATATTCCTGTGCGGCCTGAGAGAGCTTGTGCCCATTTGCCTACAGTGAACAATTTGACTTGGCCCATAAAGACTCATCYTTTATTAAAKCATGTTTAATGTCTTTGGCAGGAACTCACCAATCACGTCCGTGGAGATGGAGGCACAGGCGAAGAGAGGCGCGACTTTCTGCTCATAAATGCACTTGCCTTGCTGCTTGCCCCCATAAGGGTTGATGTACACCAGCAAATGCTTGGGTCTGTTAGCTGCAAAAAGTCAAGTGAAAGATTTTTTGCCAGATCAATTTCTAGGCTGTAGGCTGAGCAATAGTACTGAACAATTAGTGCTCTTTGAGGTCGGTTTGATTATTGAAAAAATAATCACGTTTTTCGATAATGTATTTAATGCTTTAAAAAAATGAAATAACTGCCAAAACATTGAAAATATTCCATTGTCTCTGTCAGGTCCACATTGGTAGACATCAATAGAAAAATAGGAAATTACTATGAAATCAAATATCAGTTGTGTATATTATTTTTCATTCCTTAAAGTCATCTCATCTCTGCTCAGTAGCAGTCAGCGAGCCAAAACTAACGTTATCTCTGTGCTCCCCATACTGTACTGTCTAGTCATTCTATTTAGCTAGCCTTCCTAAGTAGCCTATGTTGCAAAGCTGTCTGACAAAATCATTTTACTAGTTCTTCAAAGTAGATAAGGCATACTTTCAAACTGTTTCTGTCCCTCTCAGCATTGTGTACATTCCTCTCTGTGTGCATCTAACCTAACATAGCAAGCGTAAAAGTGCATCCGTCCAGAGATCTGTATATAATGATGTCTCTGCCCTAACAATGGGAGTCGTTGTCAAAGGCAGGCGACAAGTTGAGGTCCAAATTAAGAACATAGAAACACATTGGGCTTATTTTAGACTGATGTTGGCAACCTCTCTTATCTCTGTCCAAAACTGAAAAAACTGGCACAATTGGATTGTAGTTAATTATCATGTTTCTGAGCTAAACTAGGTTGAATATTTGCTTAATGAAAATGACAACTCCCTTCAGCCCAGAGTCCCACATAGTTTACTTGATTTCTGTCATGAATTATTTAATTTCTCTCTAGAGAAATGGCACTCTGGGCTCACATAAAAAAAATGAACTAGATGGAATTCAAGTAATTGAACAGACGGTCAAAGAGTTGTTTAATGACTGGAAGAAATATGAAATGACGGTTAATCGCTCAGCACTACTGATTAACAGAACAGAATGACGGCCACTCTCATTTCTGAGTAAGCCTTGCAACCAGACTTCACAAAGCATATTCATTGTCAGTAATACTCAGCCATACTCAGTGCTGTGAGCTGCTCTCTGATGGTCTGGATCCACTGCTGGCACAGCACCCCCTCTGAACAGTGGAAGGTGACATCACTACACCGCCAGCRGTGCTGCCTCGCTCTCTCCACATAAGACACTGTGGAAGGGGGACGCGAAGGGGTGACAGGGTACAGAGGCTTAACAAAACAAATTTACATTGCGGTATTATCTACCATATTGAGCATGGTGAAGTTATTAATTACACTGGATGGTATATCAATACACCCAGTCACTACAAAGATACAGGCGTCCTTCCTAACTCAGTTGACGGAGACGAAGGAAACCGCTCAGGGATTTCAACATGAGGCTAATGGTGACTTTAAAACAGTTGCAGAGTTTAATGGCTGTGATAGGAGAAAACTGAGGATGAAAACTGAGGATGAATCAACAACATTGTAGTTACTCCACAATACTAACCTAATTAACAGAGTGAAAAGGAAGCCTGTACAGAATACAAATATTCCAAAACATATTTGCAACAAGGCACTAAAGTAATACTGCAAACAAAGTGGCAAAGCAATTCACTTTTTGTCCTGAATACAAAAGTGTTATGTTCGGGACAAATCCAATACATTACTGAGTATCACTCTTCATATTTTCAAGCATAGTGGTGGCTGCATCATGTTATGGGTATGCTTGTATYGTTAAGGACTGGAGTTTTGCGCAGTCTACTTTCCACCAGACACTGGGTGATTAATTCACCTTTCAGCAGGACAATACCCTAWAACACAATGCCAAATGTATAATGGCGTTGCTTACCAAGAAGACAGTGAATGTTTGAGTGGCCGAGTTACAGTTTTGACATAAAGTTACTTGAAAATCTATGGCAAGACCTGAAAATGGTTCTCCAGCAATGTTCAACAACCAAATTTGACAGAGCTTGACGAATTTTTTGAAAGAAATAGTATTTACTGAGGGGTGTGAATACTTTTGCAAATGATATCTATGCATTTCATTTTTCATAAATTTGCAACAATTTCTAAAACATGTTTTAATTTTGTCATTATGGGGTATTGTGTGTAGATGGGTGAGMATTTTTATTTTAATCTATTTTGAATTCAGGCTGTATAAACAAAATGTGGAATAAGTCAAGGGGTATGAATACTTTCTGAAAGCAGTGTATATGGTAGATACATGGGGTTTGGACTATCGTTTTTCAGAAGCAATTCTCTATTGAATGGACATATTTGTATAAACCTTTTATGGGTAATCACACTACATATKGAATCCATTATCTGTAGATTGCTCTAGATGACCAACAATTTGTACCTGTGAATGCATATGGATAGGCCTCAGTCAGTTTCTGGGTCATTTTCTGCCACCTGCCATCTTTCGTCCCGCCGTCCACATCGAGCTCCCGGACTGCTAGGATCTCAGACACGGACACGCTGTGGCTGGTACCTGTTAAACACACCAAATCAATCTGTCACAATGTGGCAGGAACCAGAGATTTACCCTTTAGAAATTAAATGTATTGGAAAAGGGAAAAGCACACACAAAACGAGAGAGACACTATGTGCCAGGATCTCAAGCMCTTTTTTACCTACCCAACCAAACTTGGCTGGCTGTATCAATTACAGCTTGGATAGCTTCATGCTAATAAAGTTAATGTGATGAGATGGGAGCTCTAATGGGCTATTAACAGTTTGATTTCAGCATTAGGGTGGAGCTAGTGTTGGACAGACAAGGCAAGGAGGGGGAGAACCATTAGTGTTGTATAGCTGTTGACCGCTCCTGCCATAGAAAGCACTACTGATGGATAATAGAAGGGGATCATTTGGAGAAAGATTAGATCAATCACTATGGACCAAACAATACCATATTGTTAGGGCAACTCCTACATTAATGGTGCCTGTTATTACCACCCTTTTCCTGAAGTCATTATCATGAGCCGAGTCTGCATTCATTTGTTTTTGTGCCTACAGCAGTTCTACAACAGCTCTATAGGAAATCAGGGAAACATTAATGACCTCGTGAGACTTCTGTGTTGATCATTCATTAATGATAGAAAGAGTGGGAGGTCCCGGTGCACAACTGAGCAAGAGGACAAGTACATTAGAGTGTCTAGTTTGAGAAACAGACGGCTCACAAGTYCTCAACTGGCAGCTAGGGCTGGGCGATAAATCAATATCAATAATTAWYSRRGKWAWTWMYTYCCYYMAWWAMYWWWWWAAAAYRTTTAGATTCATTTTTGATAATGTYGATATAGAATAATTAGGTACAGCAGTCCATTTCACCTCTGTGACGCAGCAGGAATGTGCAGAGAAGTGACAATATGCACGTGGAGAGGTATACGCCCACTAAAAACCACTTAGCACCTCGAGTRATGGAGTAGCCACTATTAACCACGAAAAATGAGTGATGTAGGCGAAAACAGCGGCTGTGATAGCCGTTGAGAAGGAGCAGCTTCCAACGAAGAAATTATTGATAAAAAGGGTTAAACTGTTTCAGTAATTTGGTGGTTTGGCTTTTTGAAGTCHGACAAAGAGCAGAGCAATGTTCGGGGGATATTGTGCCGTAGACAGGTGGCTACGAAGTCTGGTAAWACGACAAACCTTTTTCAACATCTGAAGAAAAATCACTCTTAGGAACATGCAGGAAGTTTGAGTGTGCATCACGGTATTGATAAACGCCCCTCGAGCACCAGCCAATCTAGGGATGTTTGCCCGAAGCAGTCAACACTGACAGCGTTTATGCCCTACAAACAAACATAGAAAAGACATCACAAATGCTATTATGCATTGCATTGCATTGCTCAGGACATGTTACCAATTAGCACAGTCGAAAAGGAAGGTTTCTGGATAAGAGCGTCTGCTAAATGACTTAAATGTTTCAAGAGGCTTATCCATTTAATTGACCACTGGTACGTGCGCCCTGCCCGAAAACGTGGAACAATTTTCCTTCGAGTATAATTTTATGTGTAGCTCACATAATAAAAAAAAAAAGTAAACTTTATTTAACTAGGCAAGTCAGTTAAGAACAACTTCTTATTTACAATGACGGTCTATYGGGGAACAGTGGGTTAACTGCCTTGTTCAGGGGTAGAACGACAGATTTTTACCTTGTCAGCTCGGGGATTCGATCTAACAATCTTTCGGTTACTGGCCCAATGCTCTAACCACGGTTTGTTCAGGGATTCTTGAGTTTGAAGCAGATATACACCTTTTAAACATTATTCGATTTATAATCGTGATAATTATCGTTATCGAATGAATTTTTTTTAAATATCGTGATAATTTATTTGCCATATTGCCCAGCCCTACTGGCAGCTTCATTAAATAGTACCCGCAAAACACTAGTCTCAACATCAACAGTGAAGCTGCCAGTTGAGGACTTGTGAGGTGTCTGCTTATCAAACAGGACACTAATGTACTTGTCCTCTTGATCAGTTGTGCACCGGGGCCTCCCACTCTTTCTATTCTGGTTAGRGCCAGTTTGCGCTGCTCTGTGAAGGGAGTAGTACACAGCGTTGTACGAGATCTTCAGTTTCTTCCCAATTTCTCGCATGGAATAGCCTTCATTTCTCAGAACAAGAATAGACTGACGAGTTTCAGAAGAAAGTCCTTTGTTTCTGGCAATTTTGAGCCTGTAATTGAACCCACAAATGCTGATGCTCCAGTTACTCAACTAGTCTAAAGGCCAGTTTTATTGTTTCTTTAAAATCAGTACAACAGTTTTCAGCAATGCTAACAATTGCAAAAGGGTTTTCTAATGATCAATTAGCCTTTTAAAATGATAAACTTGGATTAGCTAACAACACGCCATTGGAACACAGGAGTGATGGTTGCTGATAATGGGTCTCTGTACGCCTATTTAGATATTCCATTAAAAAAATCTGCCGTTTACAGCTACAATAGTCATTTACAACATTAACAATGTCTACACTGTATTTCTGATCAGTTTGTTGTTATTTTAAAAATGGACCAAAAATGTGCTTTTCTTTCAAAAACAAGGACCGAAGTGACCGAAAAACCTGTCTGCATACCCCAACCCATCAAGCCGACCTCGAATGCAGTTTGTGTCGACTGAGAAGTCAACTTTTCAAGTACCTGTCCATGACCTATGACATGTTGATAACATGTCAGTACTGTGAGATTTATCAAAGACTATATGACCAAGTTCACCATTGCTGGAGGTGCCAACAACCCCATTGGCTAAGGAGTGTAAATAAAGGCCACTATAGAGGAGAGGTATGGCGGGAGTGACCTGGGAGGAGAGGTATGGCGGGAGTGACCTGGGAGGAGAGGTATGGCGGGAGTGACTTGGGAGGAGAGGTATGGCGGGAGTGACTTGGCTCAACAAGCTGATGTAGAGGTCTTCATGGATCCACCTGTACACGAATACCTGAGAGGGTCCAGATCCAGAATTCTAACTAATTCTAACTAATTTTAACTGACATGTCCGGAAGGACCCACACGAGACTGCTACAGGGGAGAGAAGAGGAGAGGCGAGGGAGCAGGTGCTTGTATAATTGATGCTGCTGCTCTTGCTTTTCATGAGTGATGTGTGTAGCTTGTTGTTGGCCAATCATAAGTCATGAAAACACCAACAGGCTACAGTCATAGAGCCTCAGTGTGCGGCAAAAGTTGAGATATCTAATCAATGGAAGATGGAATTCAAAGTTAAAAAGCAAGGATAGGCTACAACGACCAAGAGCCAACAGGTAGGCTGTTACTTAATATTCTGAATGGAGATGTTGTTTGTAACTGTGTAGGACGAGAAAGTGCATGCAGCCTCAATTAGCCTAGCTAGCTAGCTTATCCCGGTTTGATGCAGTCAAGACAAGTACTACGTAATCCTATTGGATGATAAATAACCTAGATCTGGCAGCTATTAGTCTACTATAGCGCAAGTTGGCTTAATTGGTTGCTGCGTCTCCCTCCCTGCACCCTGAGTCACTCACTCACTCACTTTAGCCTACACACAGCACGGCACCTGCTAGAGCGTCACCACTTTCTACCTCGCGCTATCAGCTCTGGTTACTTAAAAATTTACTTTTCTGCTGCTTCCCTCACTCGGATAGAGTCTGGAGCCGACCAGGCCTATATGCAATGGGTCGAGTGGTTCTCGGGTCCGTTTGGAACAGGTATCTATATAAAAAAATATATATTCATGCATATCGGGTCTGTATGATAAACTTTTTGGACCCGTGAAGGCCTCTACTGTGAGGCACCATCCCTGTCCCTAAAAACAGTGAGGTGCGAGGGGTCGGCAGGAATTGCAAATTTCAAAATTGGGTAGCGAATTAGATTTCCTCATCATGTCAGTCATTGCATACCTTAGAGAGCTATTTATAACTAGACCATGAGCTAAAAATAAAATTTGCTGGGTTTTTTAGCCCAAAGATTTTAGACATTAGATATGGACATTAGATATGCCAAACTGTGTAGAATTGCAACAAAATTTGCGTTCAAACTGCAAAATGTTCTCTGCCCCCCCATGGCAAAATGTGTTAGAATTACAGGAAATAAGCTTAAACCTGCAAAATTCTCTCCACCAACGAGGGGGTGTGAACAGTGTGTGTCATAAACAGTGCTTGTGCCCATAAAAATAGACGTCGGGGGCGCGGGATGTTCCCCAATGCTGGAAGGGGGCCTGAGTGAAAATGTTTGGGAACCCCTGCCTTAAAACGCCACCACAAGGACACAGACTATGGGACAACATGCAGGGAGGGAGAGGGTGTTTTGGAGAGGTGTTTTAGTGTGAGGAAGAATCAAAACACAGATGAGTGATTGAGAAACACCAGGAAAAGGCCAGAAGTCATCGTCATACAACATCCACGGACGATTTGCGTGAAAACTAGAGTTATGTGCACAGATGTCAAGTTTGGATTCTGGTCTGGGTGAAAAGGTAGTTTAGCTAAGACACAATCAGGCAGAAGCTAAAGTGCACGTCTCCAGTCACTTTGATATGTATGGCTTTTTCTTACGAGCAGCAAACCAATCTGGCTAATGATTGCCTCAAAGAGAGAGACTAATCTGATGGTGTCAGTAATGTCTCAGAGGACCTAACTGAGAAACACGGCACAGAGGCAAGGCCAATGGTAGCAACATGCTATGGTCACCAGAGAGCAATTCAAGAAAGGGGCAGCCTGGGATTGGTACAGCACATCAAACTTTTGACTTGACTTCTAAAGTAATGATATATAGCCATTGATTCTTGAAGAATATAACTCAAATGCCTCATGAGGTTAGTTCACCCAAACCTAAAATATAAGCTTGTTTAACTTCATTGTTTGTAAACAATGTAATTCTAAACTAACATTGTATAGCTTAAAAAATGATAATTGCGTCATTCCTTGCTCCAAAAACTGTCTATAAATTTGAGTGGTTGCATTTATCCAGCTGCAGTGTTTCCCATATATGCATTTAGCAGCGGCATAATGGCACAGCTAAATAGTGGCAACCACCAATTATAATAATTGTTTTAAATAATCATCATCATCACCACACACACACACCAGTCAAAAGTTTGGACACATCTACTCCTTCCAGGGTTTCTTTATTTTTAAATTGTAGAATAATAGTGAAGACATGGAAACTATGAAAACACATATGGAATCATGTGGTAACCAAAAAAAGTGTTAAACAAATCAAAACATATGTTATATTTGAGATTCTTCAAAGTACCCACCCTTTGCCTCTTTCATGCCATCCCTAGGAGGGGTGCGTCACTTGAGTGGGTTGAGTCACTGACGTGGTCTTCCTGTCTGGATTGGCGCCCCCCCTTGGGTTGTGCCGTGGCGGAGATCTTTGTGGGCTATACTCGGCCTTGTCTCAGGATGGTAAGTTGGTGGTTGAAGGTATCCCTTTAGTGGTGTGGGGGCTGTGCTTTGGCAAAGTGGGTGGGGTTATATCCTTCCTGTTTGGCCCTGACCGGGGGTATCATCGGATGGGGCCACAGTGTCTCCTGACCCCTCCTGTCTCAGCCTCCAGTATTTATGCTGCAGTAGTTTATGTGTCGGGGGGCTAGGGTCAGTTTGTTTTATCTGGAGTACTTCTCCTGTCTAGGACCATGCCTCAGGACTACCTGGCATGATGACTCCTTGCTGTCCCCAGTCCACCTGGCTGTGCTGCTGCTCCAGTTTCAACTGTTCTGCCGGTGGCTATGGAACCCTGACCTGTTCACCGGACGTGCTACCTGTCCCAGACCTGCTGTTTTCAACTCTCTAGAGAGCAGGAGCGGTAGAGATACTCTTAATGATCGGCTATGAAAAGCCAACTGACATTTACTCCTGAGGTGCTGACTTGCTGCACCCTCGACAACTACTGTGATTATTATTATTTGACCATGCTGGTCATTTATGAACTTCTTGGCCATGTTCTGTTATAATCTCCACCCGGCACAGCCAGCTAGGTTTCTTCCTAGGTTTTGGCCTTTCTAGGGGGTTTTTCCTAGCCACCGTGCTTCTACACCTGCATTKCTTGCTGTTTGGGGTTTTAGGCTGGGTTTCTGTACAGCACTTTGAGATATCAGCTGATGTAAGAATGGCTATATAAATACATTTGATTTGATGACAGCTTTGCACACTATTGGCATTCTCTCAACCAGCTTCATAAGGTAGTCACCTGGAATTTGTGGAATTTATTTCCTTCTTAATGCGTTTGAGCCAATCAGTTGTGTTGTGACAAAGTAGGGGTGGTATACAGAAGATAGCCCTATTTGGTAAAAGATAAAGTCCATATTATGGCAAGAACAGCTCAAACAAGCTWAAGTAATGCATTTCTTAAAATCAATACACAGAAGTATATATTTTTAAACCTGCATATTTAGCTAAAAGAAATCCAGGTTAGCAGGCAATATTAGAAAATAAAGGAGAGCCGCACACTCTAGGAGCTCAGATGCAAAAATATTTAGTTACCAACGTTTCGACAGGCAAGCTGTCTTCATCAGGGTACAATCACAGACACTGCGGGATGACTCGTTTATATATAGTGTCAAGACACACAGGTGTCTGTAATCATGGCCAACAGTGGCCTAATATCATTGGTTAATTACTCATATTAAAACGGCATAGAATGAGCAACATACAATTAATACAAATGGATAACATACGATCATAGACTCACTAAAGGCCACACAAGCCTACAAACATGCAATGATTTACAGGCAATAGCAGGCAATATTTAACCAGGTGAAATTGTGTCACTTCTCGTCAGGGTATATGCAACAGTTTGGGCACCTGGCTCATTGCGAACTAATTTGCCAGAATTTTACGTAATTATGACATAACATTGAAGGTTGTGCAATGTAAAAGGAATATTTAGACTTATGGATGTCACCCGTTAGATAAAATACGGAACAGTTCGTATTCCACTGAAAAAATAAATGTTTTGTTTTAGAGATGATAGTTTCCGGATTCTACCATAGTAATGACCTAAGGCTCGTATTTCTGTGTGTTATTATGTTATAACTAAGTCTATGATTTGATAGAGCAGTCTGAGCGATGGTAGGCACCAGCAGGCTCGTAAGCATTCATTCAAACAGCACTTTCATGCGCTGTTTATGACTTCAAGCCTAGCAACTCCCGAGATTAGAGCTGGTGTAACCGATGCTGAAATGGCTAGCTAGTTAGCGGGGTGCGCGCTAATAGCGTTTCAAATGTCACTCGCTCTGAGACTTGGAGTAGTTGTTCCCCTTGCTCTGCATGGGTAACGCTGCTTCGAGGGTGGCTGTTGTCGATGTGTTCCTGGTTCGAGCCCAGGTAGTTGCGAGAGAGGGATGGAAGCTATACACGTTACACTGGCAATACTAAAGTGCCTATAAAACATCCAATAGTCAAAGGTATATGAAATACAAATTGTAGAGAGAAATAGTCCTATAATTCCTATAATAACTACAACCTAAAACCTCTTACCTGGGAATATTGAAGACTCATGTTAAAAGGACACCACCAGCTCATATGTTCTCATGTTCTGAGCAAGGAACTTAAACGTTAGCTTTCTTACATGGCACATATTGCACTTTTACTTTCTTCTCCAACACTTTGTTTTTGCATTATTTAAACCAAATTGAACATGTTTCATTATTTATTTGAGGCTAAATTGATTTTATTGATGTATTATTTTAAGTTAAAATAAGTGTTCATTCAGTATTGTTGTAATTGTTATTATTAGAAATGAATAAAAAATACATAAAAATAAAAAAAWWAAAATACAATAAAAAATAAAGCCAGACTATGGTTTGCAACTGCACATGGGGACAAAAATTGTACTTTTTGGAGAAATGTCCTCTGGTCTGATGAAACAAACAGAACTGTTTGAACGTAATAACCATAGTTATGTTTGGAGGAAAAAGGGGGAAGCTTGCAAGCTGAAGAACACCATCCCAAACGTGAAACACAGGGATGGCAGCGTCATGTTGTGGGGGTGCTTTGCTGCAGGAGGGACTGGTGCACTTTACCATATAGATGGCATCATGAGGAAAGAAATTATGTGGATATATTGAAGAAACATCTCAAGACATCAATCAGGAAGTTAAAGCTTGATCACAAATGGGCCGTCCAAATGGACAATGACTCCAAGCATACTTCCAAAGTTGTGGCAAAATGGCTTAAGGACAACAAAGTGAAGGTATTGGAGTGGCCATCAAAGCCTTGACCTCAAACCTATACTTCTGACCCACTGGGAATATGATGAAAGAAATAAAAGCTGAAATAAATTATTCTCTCTACTATTATTCTGACATTTCACATTCTTAAAATAAAGTGGTGATCCTAACTGACCTAAGACATTGGAATTTTTACGAGGATTAAATGTCATGAATTGTGAAAAACGGAGTTAAAATGTATTTGGCTAAGGTATGTAAACGTCTGACTTCAACTGTATATAAAACTCAGCAAAAAAAAGAAACATACCCTTTTCAGGACCCTGTCTTTCAAAGAGAATTCATAAAAATCTAAATAACTCCACTGATCTTCATTGTAAAGGGTTAAACACTGTTTCCCATGCTTGTTCAATGAACCATAAACATTTTTATGAACATGCACCTGTGGAACGGTCGTTAAGACACTAACAGCTTACAGACGGTAGGCAATTAAGATCACAGTTATGAAAACTTAGGATACTAGAGGCCTTAACTGACTCTGAATAACACCWAAAGAAAGATGCCCAGGGTCCCTGCTCGTCTGTGTGAACGTGCCTTAGGCATGCTGCAAGGAGGCATGAGGACTGCAGATGTGGCCAGGGCAACAAATTGCAATGTCCGTACTGTGAGACACCTAAGACAGCGCTACAGGGAGACAGGATGGACAGCTGATCGTCCTCGCAGTKGCAGCCCAGGTGTAACAGCTGGATCGATACATCCGAAGATCACACCTTTGGGACAGGTACAGGATGGCAACAACAACTGCCCGAGTTACACCAGGAACGCACAATCCCTCCATCAGTTCTCAGACTATCTGCAAAAGTCTGACAGAGGCTGGACTGAGGGCTTGTAGGCCTGTTTTAAGGCAGGTCCTTACCAGACATCACTGGCAACAACATCGCCTATGGGCACAAACCCACCGTCACTGGACCAGRCAGGACTGGCAAAAAGTGCTCTTCACTGACGAGTCGCGGTTTTGTCTCACCAGGGGTGATGGTCGGATTTGCGTTTAACGTCGAAAGAATGAGTGTTACACTGAGGCCTGTACTCTGGAGCGGGATCGATTTGGAGGTGGAGGGTCCGTCATGGTCTGGGGCGGTGTGTCACAGCATCATCGGACTGAGCTTGTTGTCATTGCAGGCAATCTCAACGCTGTGCGTTACAGGGAAGACATCCTCCTCCCTCATGTGGTACCCTTCTTGCAGGCTCATCCTGACATGACCCTCCAGCATGACAATGCCACCAGTCATACTGCTCGTTCTGTGCATGATTTTCTGCAAGACATGAATGTCAGTGTTCTGCCATGGCCAGCAAAGAGCCCGGATCTCAATCCTATTGAGAAAGTCTGGGACCTGTTGGATCGGAGGGTGAGGGCTTGGACCATTCCCCCCAGAAATGTCCAGGAACTTGTAGGTGCCTTGGTGGAAGAGTGGGGTAACGTCTCACAGCGAGAACTGTCAAATCTGGTGCAGTCCATGAGGAGGAGATGCACTGCTGTACTTAATGCAACTGGTGGCCACACCAGATACTGACTGTTACTTTTGACCCCCCCTTTGTTCAGGGACACATTATTCCATTTCTGTTAGTCACATGTCTGTGGAATTTGTTCAGTTTGTCTCAGTTGTTGAATCTTATGTTCATACCAATATTTACACATTAAGTTTGCTGAAAATAAACACAGTTGACAGCAAGAGGACATTTCTTTTTTTGCTGAGTATATATGAGACGCATAATCAACTTAATTTGATATATCACCCAGCCCTAATCTCCTCACCCTTCACAATGTCCCAAGAGGTGCCATCCCTTTTACAAACCAGGTCAAACCAATTCGGTTAGAGAACCTTGTGTTCACAAAAGTTCCCCCATTTTCACATAAACGTGAAACATGCAGCTGCTACAGCAGAGAATGTGCTTACTTGCACCACTTTTCTTTAGATATTGTACACAAACATCTCCGTAATACTTGACCTCTTCCTTGACCACACATTTTGTACATACTTACCAAGGTTGTGAACATACAGAGACATTTCTGATGTGTATGTGAAATTCCCTGTGGGAATATCACCATTGGCTGAGGGCAAGAAACCACACGACACTCCATTACAACTAGGAGCACTGGAGTCACCACTACACAAACAGCTCACTGTATTTGATGTAAGCCTAGATGGGAGTCAAAGGTGTTGTGTCCTGTCACTACATAGGAACCTTTTTGCAATTACTTTAAAAGCATACTCGTCAAGATGAACTTCAAAATCCAGCCCGATTCACTAGGCCTCTTCATAGCAAATGGGTTTCATTTAATCTCTCCAACTTTTATGTCCTTTAAATCTGATCGGAGATATAGGAACATTGTCAAGCAAAGGGAACCCTGTCAAATACAGCTGGCAAAAGCATTTCAAACTAGTCACTCTAGTGAGCTCCAAAGGTATTGGGACAGTGACACATGTTGTTGTTGTTTTGGCTCCGTATTCCAGCACTTTGGATTTCAATTGATATAATGACTACGAGGTTAAAGTTTTAAAGCTGTAATTTGAGGGTATTTTCATCCATATCGGATAAATCGTTTAGAAATTACAATACTTTTTGTACATTGTCCCCCCATTTTAGGGGACCAGAAGTATTGGGAAATCCACTAATATGGTCCCATATTCCTAGAACGCATTGATTAAATCAAGCTTGTCACACTACAAACTTGTTTGATGCATTTGCTGTTTGTGTTTCAGATTATGAAATAGAAATTAATAGTAAACAATGTAGTGTCATTTTGGAGTCAATTTTGTAAATAAGAATAGAATGTTTCTAAACACTACATTACTGTTAATGCTACCATGAATATGGATAATCCTGAATATTGATGAGAAAGTTAGAGGCATAAATATCAACCCCCCCCCCCCAAAAAAAACCGCAAATCTCCCATGAGAAGTTAGCATGTCTTGGTGGTATGATATTTGAGCTGCTAACTTCCTCACTCATCATTATTCACAATTAATTCAGGACTATCTGTAATCATGGTAGCATCCACATTAATGTAGAAGTGTTTAGAAACATTCTATTCTTATTTATAATAAAAGTGACTCTTGATGTAATCATTGTGTGCTAGCAATATGGAAACAAATACTAAACCCTTGACTACTCKAATACAAGTGAATCGCTCTCAATACGTTTGGTCCCCTAAAATGGGGGGGACTAGGTACAAAAAGTTAGCCCGATATGGATGAAAATACCCTCAAATTAAAGCAGACAGTCTAGCTCCTGCTTGCAGGGATGTCACGTGTCCTCCTTATTATGAAACTTCTATTCAATCAAATAAACCTCACGTAACAAATAAGCCATTCATTTATTTTGTTGGTCAACTTCGACACTCATTGAACTCCATACAAAAACTCCTTGCTTGGTGGCCAAWTTTTTTTTTTTTTWATGAAAAAAACATACATTCCACTTGCAGGAAAGGAGACCGATTTCAGCATAGTTGGGCCTCTCACATGACCTCTTCCTCTCTGTCTTAGCTCAACGTGCGTTTCTCTCAGATGCAGCAGATTTTGGCACTGAAGACAGTGGAGCCAGCTTTCAATCTACTCCGAGATAAGGTCTTGTGTCGTTTGATCCCTTTTAGCTGGAGAATGGAAAATAATAATCTTATGAGAAATAAGTAGAAACTAATTGACCCTTTAAGCCTGAAAAAAAGTGTTTTTATCAAAGACTATTCCCCTTTCGTCTGGAGAGATGATTATTTCAACAAAGC
Organism: Salvelinus sp. IW2-2015; assembly: GCF_002910315.2. Taxonomy (NCBI): domain Eukaryota; kingdom Metazoa; phylum Chordata; class Actinopteri; order Salmoniformes; family Salmonidae; genus Salvelinus; species Salvelinus sp. IW2-2015. The sequence continues at coordinate 343,856 of NC_036853.1, forward strand.
TGCTTGTGATTGCTCATTTTCCAGACTTTTGTCCTTGGAACATCAGATATCTCTGAATTTAATGGACTTTTTCCAGCTCCTGAAATGAATAGGTTCGACGCCAAAGCMCATCCATTCTGAAATAAATGAAGAGACCTTTGACAGCCTCAAGATGAAAGAACTAACGACACAGGGAGGTCMCTAGTCCGTTTTATCTCTAGACAGATATATTGTCCACATGGGAAGCCACCACATAWGTAYGACAGGATAATTTCATTTTGTTATGACAAYTTACAGCTATAACAATGTCACTGTAAGAGATATAGGTCTTAACATTGGCCTGCTGAATGTACACCATTGGTCCTTTGTAGCCGAGGACATTATAATGGTTAGTCATACCATATTTGATCGCAGGCCTAAATGCTACATAACACACTTGATTCTCAGATACTTAGTTGGCCAATGTTATCAACTCCTTGGGTCATGGTTTATTAATATCAACAATCATCTTTCTAGTGATAAACACTGAGTAGACAAAACATTAAGAACACCTGCTCTTTTCATGACAGACTGACCAGATGAAAGCTATGATTCCTTATTGATGTCACCTGTTAAAACCACTTAAAATCAGTGTAAATGAAGGGGAGGACACAGGTTAAAGAAGGATTTAAGCCTTGAGACAATTGAGACATGGATAGTGTATGTGTGCCATTCAGAGGGTGAACGGGAAAGACCAAAGATTTAAGTGTCATTGAACAGGGTATGGTAGTAGGTGACAGACGCACCGGTTTGTGTCAAGAACTGCAATGCTGCTTGGTTTTTCACGCTCAACAGTTTCCTGTGTGTCAATAATGGTCCACCACCTAAAGGACATCTAGCCAACCTGACAACTGTGCGAAGCATTGGAGTCAAAATGGGCCAGCATCTCTGTGGAATGCTTTTAACACCTTGTAGAGTCCATGCCCCAATAATTTGAGGCTGTTCTTAGGGCGGGGGGGGGGGCAACTCAATATTTGGAAGGTGTTCCTAATACATAGTCACAGAATAATCCGACATGATATTGTGCCGAGCTAAGACAAAAAGGTCTGTAGATACCGATGTTTACCGACTCCCTTTAGCTCGAGACATACAAGACAAACAACAAAAATAAAGGCTAACCTAGCTATCTGGATATGGGTCGGGCATGAAATATTCACAACACTGAAGGGAGGCCAGTGATTGTGAAGGGCCTTTGCTCCAGTGCTCTGGGTCATTATGTCAACTCCTCTCTGTTGTCAATGAAAATGATGACATTAAGGCCAGTATTCAATATGATCATGCCAGTAGACAAGGCAGCTTTTAAAAGGCAATGTGACCGTGTTAGCAGAGATCGCATTCATGGTAAACACTGCAGGTAACGAGCTTTGTTTTCTACGTACTTTTGTTTGGCTCAAATTTTAGAACGGAACATATACGGCGCTCCATCATTCTGTTTGAGTAGGGTGTGTAGCGGCCTTTAAATGGCACGGTTTCAGATTGAATCCCAGCCCGAGTCATCACAGACAAACTGTACTCATCAAGGCCTACCTACCTAGTTTGACCCTAAACCATAGATTCTCATTTGACAGTTTCTCCATTGAATGAGAAGATCAATACAATTGATATTTGAAGATAATCTTCTCTCCTTTGAAATATACTGACACACACACACACACACACACACACACACACACACACACACACACACACACACACACAGCAATTCTTCATGACTTTCCTCCTCATTCCCCTGATGCTCAAACTGCACCCCAAGGTTGACCCCAATGACTTAGTGAACAGTATTACATAAGTGAAATCCATTATCTACTCACAACAAGGATAGATAAACAACATACTGTACCAGCCATATTGTATGGAGCTGCTCTGGAAAACACAAGTCACCGTTGTCCTATGCACTAGCCGGATCTTTCCTAGTTGTGCAACTAGTGTACTGGTTTCGCTAATAACAGCCATAGAAAGAAAGTTGGGTTGGGGGATGAGGAGCGGGAGAAATTCAAACCCTTGGTAGGTCATGGGCCTGCTTTGCAGGACACATGTTGCTGCTAACACCAAATCAGACTAGCTAGCATTAGCCYTCCATGGAAATGTCAAAGAGCCAAGCAAGCAGAGGGAAAATATCAACAGAACAGCAGGCCCTTATCCATCATAGTGTGGTGAGTGACATCATGAGTGAATGCCCTTCTCAGCTCCGATTCAGAGTGTTCATCTTCATACAAATATGGATGGGCTCCCATGTTTGCATTGGACTGTTTGAAACATTACAACATGTGCCAGGAACTACATTGTGGAAGACCCGTGCTAGGCCTTCCTCTATCCCTTGACAGTGAAAGTGATGGGTGTGTTTGCTTTTGGTGAGGCTGTCCTGTCCGTTGTTAGAATGAGAGAACCTGAATGGCACAGGGTCTACTACAGAATTAGGCCGCAGACAAGACTGCAACTCAATCTGTGATAACGATCGACTAAACTGCAAAGGTGATACTGTTCGAGCTACTGAGGGGTGGTTCAAGGGTATTAATAAATAATAAACAGAGGCTGCTGTCAGACTGTGGGATAAAAATCATAGAATTCTGTAATATTTTTAGATGAGTTATTAAATATCCAAAGTAGCATCAAACATGTTATATTGTTGATTACCTGACTTGGAAATCTAAATAGTTTGGATTGGTTGACGACAATTGTCGTTGGATTCCTATAGATTCTACGTGGCCTATCATATCATGAACCCGCTCTCTTCCCTCATATCTCTAGTGTAGGCTATGCTTTTGAATTCACCACAATAAGATGCTTTGAATATCCAAAAGGCTTTTWGTAAAGTCAATTTCCATTTAGGCCTGGTTTCAGGGGTGGTAGGCCTACTGCCACATTTAATTCAACAGACCATACCCAGTTAAACAGAGTCGGCAGGTAGCATAGCTGTTAAGAGCCAGTAAACGAAAGGTTGCTGGTTCAAATCCCTGTGCGGACTAGATGAAATCTTTGCCGATGTACCCTTGAGCAAGGCATTTGGGTGGGACTTCCACTTCATTGGCTGATCTTTCCTGGTGAACTTGTTGTAGTCATGTCCAACGGTCATCTTGACGGATCAGCCGATCGTGAAGAAGAAAAATGACTACTTCAAAATGGAGATCGCCTCAATGGCACTGCCAATGCTGTTAGATGCTATAATGCCACAGACACAAAGAGGAGTCCTCTGTCTCTATGTTTGCTCCTYGTCTGAATCTCAGGTGACAAAGGATGTCGTACTATGGCTCAGTTTACACAGGCAGCCCAATTCTGATCTTTTTTTCACTAATTGGTCTTTTGACCTGTATATAATGTGAAAATATCTGATGTGAATAGTCAAAAGACCAATTAGTGACAAACTTCTGAATTGGGCTGCCTGTGTAAGTAAACAATGCCTATTCCATTCAAACATGTTGGCTCATGTAACATAGTAGGCTATAATAACAATTTCATCAATCTGAATATCAATACATTGCTGAATCTAATTAGCCCATAATAAAGACTAATACATAATTTACAGCCTAGATTTATGATGCTTTGTGCGTTTAAATGTACTGGGAATAGACTGACAACATGAAGGATGCGTAAAACATGAAGGCTACCGTGCAGGCGCTATAGTGGTTATTAGCCCTACCGTATGAGGTGATGACAAATGTCAGGCAACTCATAAAGAACAACTCCAAGAACAAATGGCGTACCATCCAATTGACCCGACATAGCGACGCTGTTGTCATCCAACAGCTCATAATTGACTTGCGTTCATTTAAAACTTAGTTCTGGGAAATGGATAGTCTCGCTGCTATGATAAAAATGTATCTAATAAAAATKTACATTAAAATAAGACTGCACTAAATTGTCACTGTCGGTTTCGAATAGGCCTATATAGTAGGCTTTAACATACCATGTCATTCGTTGACAATAACAATAATGTATTGTCTTTCATCAGCAAAAAGGTTAGGTGCAGGCAACGAATAATTTACATATTTTAAGACTAACCGTAGTCTGCGCACGTCACGTGGACAGCAAATATATCCCACAAAGAGGACATACTATAGGCTATAAATCACCTCTGTCCCTCGATCTCAGTCGGAGTATTTTAGTAGCATATATCTTCACACTTAATACCCAGTTTATCTTATGACACTTACCGACTTTGAAGGGGTGATGTATGCTGCCCGAAACTACTTTTTTATTGTCCGGAATCTCTTTCCATGTCAGAAGCACACCGTTTAACAATACTTCGAAGACGCTGTTTTTCAGGAAGAGTTGGGATGCCAATAACCTCGGTTGTTTTTCCATGCCTTCACCAGTAAGCCACCGCACTGGGTGATTTCGAGAGCGTAACAATATTATCTTAGTCTAAGCATTTCTTTAGTAATTTACGGGTTACTTAGAACCATTCTATACATAAGGAAACAATGTTGCTGTTTTCGACTGCCACAATTGGATAGCGGATTCTTAGGGATTCACCAAAAGGGGAAGGGCTGAAAATTACGCATGGCGTCACGACGTATTCTAATTTTGGTGCTGGAGAAAGAGGCTTTGAGATGAGCAGGTTTAGAGAGCAAATATTTAAATAAAATGGAATTAATATGATTGTAGGCCTATGTGTAGCCATATATGGGTAAAATAAATACAATTAAATAAGTGTTATGTATTTTCAAAACTTCAGACACACTCAAACGGACCATTATTATTTCACTTTCATGTTAGGCCTACTACTTCTATCCCATAGAGATAGATAGAGGACTCTAGTGCCCAAAAGCGACTCATTTTAGCATGGGCAGCACCATTGAGGACTTTCACCRTTTCGAAGTAGTCAACTGGGTGGGACTTCCTAGGAGTTAAGGAAGGATCACATAATTCCATCCAGGTCACCAGCAGGGATCAGCCAATGAATTACACTTGTGAGCAAGCATTCCGTAGCTGCAGGTGGCAGTAAATCGCCAAACTTGGCTTTATATCTGTTCAAACAACACACCCCAGGTGTCAGTATGCATCCTTTCAGTTTGTTTGCCAACTCATAAAAGTAGTAGTAGAAGAACATGGACTACTTCAAAATGGAGATGGTCAATGGCATTGCCCGTGCTCTCACAGATGCTATAATAGAACAGATACAATGATGCCAAGTCTATGTTCTATGCAGCATTTATAGTCCTTGCACTTCTGTCATAGGTGGACAAAAAATGAATAACTTGTGGGGGAGTTTAATTTTGACATGAGGTAAGATGAGAGGAAGTGGGTCTACTACAGATCCACGTTTTTAATGTCTGTTCAATAATATTATCCTTTAGATATTTTGTCTCATATTCCCCCTTCATAATGTCCAACGCCCTACCCACCGGTACAGTAAGTTTAAATGGAATTGTATTTAACTTCTTGCTTCCCACGGACTGTTGTTGTGCCACCCAGTACAATTGAAAGCAACGTTAGTGTATGTACTGTAAATACAGCCGCATTGCTAAAAGCACCTAGTACATTTGGGTGCAGTAGGTCTTTAGACTCTCCTGGAGGTGGTTTGTAATTCAATCTTCCATGGCGTGAGGCAGTGTTTCTTCTTTCTCTGGACTTTCGTTTGAGGCCTCATTTTAAGGTCAAGCAGGTCATAAACAGTACTGTAAAATTATGCTTTTGTTAATTTCATGAAGTTTGGATGTTGAAAGGGAATGAATGCATTTCCTACCAAATGTATTGCTGCAAAACAGATCAACTTATGTGCCAGTTAGTCACTGCAGTAGATCATTCAGGAAAACAACGTCTTCAATGGCCAGTACTGTATAATCAATGATCTCACTAACAAAGCCTCATTGGTTTAATTGGAACACAACACATCTCTGTTATGTAGTGGCTGTGTGAGTTCCACTACTCTTCTACATTTACACTGTACATAGATCTTTCTATTTTTCTTTTCCTTTGTATTATTGACTGTACGTTTGTTTATGTGTAACTGTGTTGTTGTTTTTGTCGCACTGCTATGCTTTGTCTTGGCCAGGTTGCAGTTGTAAATGAGAACTTGTTCTCAACTGGCCTACCTGGTTAAATAAAGCTGAAATAAATAAAAATAAAACAATGAACTTGGAGTCTGTAGTTGTACACAGTGAAGCATTGAGGATGAGTAATTGCATTCTTGGAGTGATGTCATAATGGATCATGCGGTCATAAGAAGATAGAATCCTCTTGCTATTAGGCTAGAATCTTAGATGGGAGAACATTCCGAGAGAAGGTTAGTTAGAGAAAGCCATCATATTGGTAAGTCATGTTTATACAGTTTTCCAAAAGTKATGGTGAATCTACTATAATGGAGAGGACGGTTTTAGGCAAATATGATAGAAATTCATATCCATTTGCGTAGCCTACTGCTAGTATCTAACTCCTGTCTTGTGTTTAAATTAATCTTTTCTTGGTTAAATATTGGTTTGCATTCATTTATCTAAACTGATAACTGTATAATCTGGATTACCGAACCTGAGCTTGATTACTGAGGAGTTTCAATTGATTAGTAATGTCTTAAAACACATTTAACAGCATAGTGTACTGTAGTATAAACATTTTGAAAAGATTTACACAAAATCTATAGTATAAAGAGAAGTTTGCATAATTGGTTGGTCACAGCTTTTTAAGTTTGGATACAGGGCAGTCTTATGGTGAGATGCAAAATAATGTATTAGAGACACTAGAAATGTAGGCATTGATGAAAGACACCGCATAGGTTAAATGCTTTAATAGTAGTTTGAATGGCTATAATGAATGAATGTCAATTGTGTTTAGGGAAACTGGGAGGTTATGTTTTTTGGAAATACTGTCACTATAATCACAGGATACATAGCCGCAGGAAGTAGGGGTGCTAAGGGTGCTGCAGCACCCCCTGATAAATTGTAATAAATAAATACATGTTTTATTTTTTATTATTACAAATGTATTTTCCCACCAAATTAGTGCACTAGGCCTTTGAGTGGAGAAAAATACTCAACAGCAGAGCGGAGAAAAATRTTCCTCAGCACCCGCCCACACATCTTCCCTCATCCATGATAGGGTGCTATGGTTCTTACTGCTAAGAGCTTAACCATGGTTTCCCAGTGCTGTGATAGGATATTGTGTAAAACAATTGGTATAAAAACTATTAATTAATTAATTATATGACAACATTTTAGGTTGACTATAATTTCATTACATCACATGCCTTACTTTTATTTTCCAGCTTAAGTAAAAGCAGGAAATGCATCACTTATGCCGCTACAGCCATTCATTCCAATTAGACTGGTTTTGGATTTCTCCCTGACCAAGATGGCTGCCATTTTTTGCCAGCAGCATACCACCCTGCATACCACTGCTGGCTTGCTTCTGAAGCTAAGCAGGGTTGGTCCTGGTCAGTCCCTGGATGGGAGACCAGGTGCTGCTGGAAGTGGTGTTGGAGGGCCAGTAGGAGGCACTCTTTCCTCTGTTCTAAACAAAGATCCCAATACCCCAGGGCAGTGATTGGGGACACTGCTCTGTGTAGGGTGCCGTCTTTCGGATGGGACGTTAAACGGGTGTCCTGACTCTCTGAGGTCATTAAAGATCCCATGGCACTTATCGTAAGAGTAGGGGTGTTAACCCCGGTGTCCTGGCTAAATTCCCAATCTGGCCCTCAACCATCACGGTCACCTAATAATCCCCAGTTTACAATTGGCTCATTCATCCCCCTCCTCTCCCCAGTAACTATTCCCCAGGTCGTTGCTGCAAATGAGAACGTGTTCTCAGTCAACTTACCTGGTAAAATAAGGGAAAAATAAATTTAAAAAAATTCGCCCCATTTTGGAACTTTGATAGTTTATGACRTAGCCCCTCTAGTAATTTAATAGGATCTCTATGGTCAAAATATGGTTGAGAGGTGATATTCTAGAGATGGTTAGAGCAGGAATAGAAATATAATTGCTAGAAAGGACATCCCTATTCAATTCAATGTCGTGCTGATGGGTGCACCCTTAGCAAAGCAGGAAGAAGTGTCCTCCATTAACCAAGAAGTACAGGATTGTATTGTGCTCATTATTTAATGTCAACTGACATTACACACATTTCAATGASAAGTSCTTGCCATGRCGTTTCAAATAACMATGGCAATTGTGTATAACAATGCCAAGCTAGCCATTTTGAGTGTAACCGTGAGAGGGTGCAGTCAAATTGCCGGGGTCTGARGGGATATTTCCATTCTAGACATTCTATTTATATGAGAGTAGTTTACAGAAGGGTTTTAGAAGTTTGCACAAAGACACAGAAGTAAAATAAACTTCCAATTGACAATCTGCAGGGAAAATTGTCAGTAATTTKAACAATAATACAATTTCGGTCAATTTGGAATATACTGTACATTAAGGTCAAATTCATCTTTGGCAATTGGGTAAAAAGGAAAGATGGAACTGTTAAAAGTGATTTGCTTGATGCCTTTTGATGCCGATGCCGTCTTTAGGTTGTTTAAGGATTTGTTTTCCTTTAGCAGCATCCTGCAGGATGCTAACATTTACGAACTCTCTTTTAGAGCTCATTCGTTATGGAAGTGCACAGTATTGGTCAGAGCGACTGGCATGTTGAGGTGGGCCTGCTAAGGAAAGAGGTGGGCCTGCTAAAGCAATGGGCCTGTATGGAGGAGACGAGACGGATAGAGAGACAGAAGATGGAGATGTATGGACAGAAGGTGTTGCAGGAGGTGGAGAGGGACAGACTTGAGAGGATGAAGAGGGAGGAGAAGAAGGAGCTTGCAAAAATAAATCAGATGAAGGATGAAGAGTTGCTGTTAATGGAAATTAGAATGAGGGAAAGGGAGAGAGAGATGGAGGAGGAAAGTAGGAGGTTCAAGGAGAAATCTGAGAGGCAGAAGGTAGAGAAACAGATGGAGCTCCAGAAGAAGAGACAGGAAGAGAGAGATGAGTGGGAGATATCTAAAAAGAAGAGAATGGAGGAATGGAAAGAGTTTTACAGGAAGGAAGAAGACTACCGAAAGGAAGAGGAATGGATGAAAGCAGAAAGGAAGGCAAAGAGAAAGGTGGAAGAAGGAAAGAGAAAGATGGGAGAAGAACAACAGATGCTGAAAAAGCAAGCCAGGCTAACGGAGACACTGAGTGATGGAAAGAGAAGAGACCTGGAAGAGAGAAAGGAAGATGAAAATAATATGGGAGAAAAGTGTGTGAAGGAAGCAAGGGAAAGAGACAGGAGAGAGCTCCTGAAAGAAAAGAGGCGGAGACAGATTGCAGAAGAAAATTTGACACACATGGAGAAACAAATGATGGAGAGGGAGGGGGAGAGAGAACGAGAAGAGGAAAGAAAGCATGAGGAGGAAATGAAAATGAAGAAACTGGAAGAGGACCTAATGAAAGAAAAGAAGCAGAGACAGATTGCAGAAGAAAATATGACACACATGGAGAAAAAAATTAGAGAGCTGGAGGAGAGGGAGGAGGACAGGAAGAGAGAATTTGAGAGTCAGATTAGACAAGATATGAGAATAAGAGAAGAGGAAAGAAAGCATGAGGAGAAAATGAAAATGAGGAAACTGGACGACATGAAGAATGAAATGTTAGGAAAAATTAGAGAGTTGGAGGAGAGGATGATAAAGATGGAAAGACAGCATGCAGAGAAGACCACAATGGAGGAGGAGAAAGAGGAAAGAAAGAGGGTGGAAGACACAGTGAGGATGGAAGAGATAAAAAAGACAACCTTGGATGTTTGGAAATTTCACTTTGGAAGTCATGAATGTCCGAAGACTGACGATAGCAAAAATGAGGAAACACCAGACTGTGAAAACAGTGCAGATGAGAAGAAAGACAACAGTGTAGGTGTACGGCAAGATAGTGACACATCTGTGATCGAGGAAATCAACCCAAAACACGAAGAGAGGGATGGCGACCAGAATGATGACCCCAAGAGTGATGGGAAGAAATACAGAAGTGATGCAGAATGTTCAGATGGTGATGACAGTAAAAGTGCCAAAWCACACCAAAAGAAGACAGACAAAGAGAAAAATGAAACGACGGAAGCACTCCTGACCGAGGAAAAAGGTAACAGTAGTGATGATGATGATGGTTTCACTGAAAGTGTTATACAACTGCACCCGCCTCCCCCCCTGTTGGTATTAATATCCTTAATTTTCCTATTTCTTGTTAGATGTCTCCTTGGTTGCTGCAGCTGAGTCAAAGACTCTGAACCCTCAGGAGGACCAGCCAGCAAATTGTAAAGGTAAAGACCAAAGCCCGGTTTCCCGATAGCGATGGAACTGAAGCTTACTAGTGTTTAAGTGATGCAGCTTTCTTATAACGGCCGAAGATGTCACATGCGTTTCCCAAAACACCACGCAGAGAGAACGTTCACTAAGTGCATCGTTGGAGTAGGTGTCGATACTGATTGAAAGAAAGGCAGGGCTGCTCTGTGATCAGATTTCTCCATTCAAATCTTACCTTAACATTAGAATTATTCCACAATACTGATGACGGATCAGCTCCTAGAGAGCTATTACCACCTTATGGCTGCAAAATATTGAGGCGACTTATTCTGACGCTTACCCTATAATAATGCACTAAATCACAGATTAATTTTGTCACATGTAGGTTAACATATGAAAATGTAGTTGAGGGCAAAACTGACCTGTTGTGTCTAAAAATAGAATCAACTTGACTAGAGATTACATTGAATTTCATAGGAATTGAAATACCAGGCTACTGTACGCTATGAATTCGCTTGTTGAATTAACAAATTGTTTCTATGTTTAGGAGAGATCTTCTGTGTAGAAGTGATGCGGAAGGGCAAAAAAGCATTTAAAAAGAACCTAGCTGTTACGAGTGCGTCTGAGGCAGCGTTTTCAACTGCAACTGACTAATTATGGTTTGGGATACGCTCTGAGATTTAACAACGCTCCTATGAAGGTTCTAACGATAACAAAGCTTATGATGCTTGGGGAAACCGGGCTGGATTATTTTTTATTTTTATTTTTTATTTCACCTTTATTTAACCAGTTAGGTAGTTGAGAACAAGTTCATTTTGCAACTGCGACCTGGCCAAGATAAAGCATAGCAGTGTGAACAGACACAAGAGTTAACATGGGTAAACCAATATAACAATCTACATGGTAGAAAAAAGAGAATCATATACAATGTGGAAAGGCATGAGGTAGGCAATAAATCGAATTATTAAATTTTAGCAAGATTACATGGAGTGATAATCATCAGTGAATCATTGAGAGAGTACTGGTGTGCGAAAAGAGCAGAAAAGTAAATAAATAAAAGCAGTATGGGGGGTGAGGTAGGTAGGATTATAACATATTGATACAATGTTGAATGCTAAGATAGTTTATTAGCATGTTCAAGGCACTTCTCTTATTTCTGTTTTTCTGTGTGTATTAATGTCCATTCTCTCTCTTCTCTTGTCAGATTTGTCTGTGTTTGCTGCAGCTGGAGGAAAGACTCAGGACTCAGCAAAGGTCAAAGGTGAAAAGGACCTGGACATTAATGTAGACTGGTCAGAGACTGACTACAGTTGCAGTGACGATGAGTTCATGAGTGAAGAAATATACCCAACGGATGAAGAGAAAGGTCTTCTACAACTCCAGACTGATGGGAATACTAAGGAGATTGGTGGAGAAACGACAGATAGTGATGATTTTCAAAGATGCAGAATAAACTCAGAGAAGGATGAGAAAGATGGATATGAAAAGAAAGAGGTCATTCAGGAGAACCAGAGAGCAAAGTGCAAAGGTAAAAAAAGATGGAGAGATATAGAGAAGGTTCTAAAAAAAGAAAGGTGAAATGTAGAACAATAATTGTGTTTGAAGTTCAGAATGTAAGGTGGTCTGAAACACCCTCACTGAAACACCCTCACTGAAACACCCTCACTGAAACACCCTCACTGAAACACCCTCACTGAAACACCCTCACTGAAGCACCCTCACTGAAGCACCCTCACTGAAACACCCTCACTGAAACACCCTCACTGAAACGCCCTCACTGAAACACCCTCACTGAAGCACCCTCACTGAAACACCCTCACTGAAGCACCCTCACTGAAACACCATCACTGAAACACCCTCACTGAAACGCCCTCACTGAAACACCCTCACTGAAGCCCTTACTGAAGCCCTCACTAATATGTATATATTTTCTCTCTCCTACTTCACTCCTTCCCAGATTTCTCCATATTTTCAGCTGGTGCTCAGGTCACACATTCACCATGCAAAGGTAAGAATGAGCTTGGGTGATTGAGGGCATACATGTATTTCTCAACTGCAGAATATTTTCAAAGTCCAAATATTACAAGGCCCTTATTTGGAGTTGCAGCGTATRTGGATCCAGCGATGAGTGCTGAGCGTGTTTGAAACCATGTTCAAGTCATTATGGTTTTGTGTTCTCATTGTGTGAAAGTCCCTTTAATGATACTCCTGTTCCTCCTCGTGTTCCATCTCTCTGGGTTTGCTGCAGCAAGGGATAAGGTCAAGGGTGAAAACGACCGGGACATAGACTGGTTAGAGAGTGACAACAGTGAGATTGAGGAAGTAATAGAAAGTGACAGTGAAATGAAGGAAATTCACCAAATGGAAGAAAAGAAAGAGAAGGGTGAAGAACAGACAGATGACCTCCCAAGTAAGAGAAAGACAGAGAAGAGTGACGAGGAAACCACAGATAGCAGTGATGACAAGAGTGAGAAAACAAACGTCAAGAAAGACAAAGAGATGCGTCATGAAGACATTACTGACCACACCCTTGAGAAAACAGATTTCTCCATCTTTGCTGAGGAGGAGGTTAAGACTGAGTCTGAGCACCAGCTGAAAAGATGGATAAATCTTTCGGGGGAGAGAGGTGGGCAAGAGGAAAGATTGATAAACATACTGAGGGAATTCATGCTCACTTCACAATCTGAACTTCTCCTTATCAGCTAGTGGTCTCTCTCTCTCTCATCTCTCTCTCTCTCTCTCTTCTTCTCTCTCTCCTTTTCTCCTTTCTCTCTCTCCCTTCATCCTCTCTCTCCTCTCTCTCTCTTCTCCTCTCATCTCTCTTCTCCTCTTCTCTCTCTCTCTCTCTCTCTCGTCTTCTTCTGTCTCTCTCTCGTCTCTTCTCTCTCTCATCTCTCTCTCTTGTCTCATTTTCAATTCAATTTCAATTCATCAATGGGCTTTTATTGCATGGGAAACATGTGTTAAAAATTGCCAGCAAAGTGAGGTAGATATTATAATCAAAAGGAAATAACAATACAATGACGTAACTTACCACAATACAGAAGTTTCAAACAATAAAGACATTACACAATTTATAGTCATAATATATCGGTTGTGACAATGTTCAATGGTTAAAAGCGACAAGTTATAAATAGCATAAATATGGTTGTATTTACAATGGTGTTGTTTTCACTGGTTGCCTTTTCTTGTGGCACAGGCACATATTTGCTGCTGTGATGGACACTGTGGATTTTCACCAAATAGATATGGGAGTTTATCAAATTGATTTGTTTTCAAATTCTTTGTGTCTGTGTAATCTGAGTCTCTCTCTCTCTCTCTCTCTCTCTTCTCTCTCTCAGGCTGGCCAAGGTCCCGGTTCAGCAGGCCAAAGTGAGTAATAAAAGTGAGATTGTCCAAAAGAAATGGGAATGAAAAGTGACAGAGCCAAGACAGATGCAGAGCTCATTATGGAAAAATATGAGAGGATGGTGGAAAGAGGGGAGACGGGGCCTGGTCAAGGAAGGAGAGTAAAGAGATGCAAAGGGACAGGGAAAGAAAATGAGGTGTCTAAAGAAGAGCAGGCAGCTGAGGAGAGAAGGCCTGCAGGTCAATGCAGTAGAGAATCAGGAAGGGACAAGCACAGACCAGAAGCACAGTGTAAGTAGGACCAGGCAAAGTGCAGGGACTCGAACAGAAAACATTTATTTCTCTTGTTTTAATAGGAAGAAGCACCATTGTCTTCTCCCAAAGTTAGGTTGGTGCGAAAACCTGTAAATTCAAATAAGTAAACAGTGGCGATGGTCTGCACTCAAGAAAGATGTCAAATAAAGCTTACGTCATTTTTTGATTTAAAAAATATTATTTTTAACTGCATCAGGGATGGCGTACACAGATGTTTGGCTTTGCAGCCTTCTTCAGGGTGGTTTAGCATCACATTGTACTCAGACGATGCCATCTTAATCCACATGGGGAGGCTAATAAAACTATTACATTAAGTAAAGCAGGTATCTCACTAGGTACTGAGTTATGTGTGACTGCAGTTTATTAACACAGTACTCCTCTAGTGCATTGAAGCTTATAGGCCTTAACTAACTTTATTGCTTGTGTTATTGTCCTATCAAGTCTCCATTCTTATATATCCTTTGTCCTTAGTACTCTATTTTAACTGCATCAGGGCTAAAGAGCAAGGACCCGCATGATCAACAGCCAGTAAATGCAAGGTAAAACATGAAGGGGGATAGAGGGACAGACTTTTCACAAAATATTTTGGCACAGTGAGGTAGGTAAAAAGGATGAAGATATAGAGAGAGGGAGACAAAAAAGATGAGAAGAGACGAGAGAGGAGACAGAGGAAGACAAAGAAAGAGAGAAGAGAGAGAGAGAGAGAGAGAACAGAGAGAGAGAGAGAGAAGAGAACCACACAAGCCACTATAGCTCTGGTACTCAATTGGAATAGAACTGTTTGATGTTTACTCAAGTCTATTTTAGGAAACATGGCTGATGTTTGTTCTGGATCATTTTTTTTTCTTTATATATATATATCTCTCACTCTCTTCTCTTGTCTTCCTACTCTTCTGTCTTTCTCTAATTCTTCTCTCTTTTCTCTCTCTCTCTCTCTCCTCTCTGCTCTCTCTCTCTCCTTCTCTCTCTCGCTCTCGTTGCGTACTCATGTCGTCGTCTTCCTCTCTCTTCTCTCTCTCCTCAGATTACTCCTCTTCTCTGTGGGCAACAGGGGGTTGCACAGTCCCTCGCAGCAGGAAATAAGACAACTCCCCCTGCAAAGGTAATAACAAGAGCAGTTTGATTCATTGCTCATCAATAAGAATGTATAAGAGCAACCAGTTTTAATATCTTCAAAAACCCAGTATTCCCTTATCCCCGTTCTCTCTCAATTCAATTAAATGGATTTATTGGCATGGGAAACATAAGCAAGTGAAATAGATAAAACAAAGTGAAATAACAATAAATAACAGTAAACATTACACTCAAAAGTTTCAAAGGAATAGAGACATTTAAAATGTCATATTATGGCTATGTACAG
>NC_036853.1:362138-365491 GCF_002910315.2 Salvelinus sp. IW2-2015
TCCAGTCCAGTGCTCTGGGTTAACCAGCCTCGTTCATGCCTTGCTTAGGTGTCGGTGCAAAGTGGGTCATCTGATGCAGACGCCAGGCAGCAGACTCGTTTCGGAGGAGCTGGGGAGACAAGAGCGGGGATCCGAATCATCTCGCCTACTGAGGAAGTCCGTCGCTGAGGTTGTGACTCCTTGCCATTCTTCATCGTCAGTATGTGACTGACATTTCCAATTTCTGATCCTCAGGGCCGAGCAGGAGGGTCCTGGATTCATGCCTGTTCCTGCACTGATTGTTCAGTGCTGCCAGGGTGGGGAGCATTTGCACGCGAGGAACGTGGGGTATGCTGCTTTCTCGATAACCCACCCGGAGCTGGGCGATTTCAAGAGAGGTGGGAACAGAAGGCCATGTAAGAATAATGGTGTAACAGGTGTCCCACTGCCTCTTCCCCTGGAAGCGGCGTAAATCGCGAGCGAGGTGGGCCGGCCGTGTGGCTTGGTCCAGGTGCTTCCCCAAAAGGCTTCTTGGCGATCATTATACAAATCTGCGATTGAATAGAGGAACAGTGACTCCAATGGAGGATCATACATGGAGCTATAGCACAACATGCTCTGGTAACAGTGACCTACTGTTGGGAGGGGTGTCCATTCGTGCAGAGTCTGAAACTCTGGCCACACCTGTTTTTATTCTGTGTCCCAGGTTGGTCGGGATGATTGACCCTGATCACTGGACTGGTTCTCCACGTTGGGAGCAGGTTTTCTCTTCCAACTGTTCTATTTGGGCCAAAGTACACGTTTCAGTCCAACAATGGGTTGGGTCGTTGTGTTGCTTAACTTTTGGTGTTAGGGCAGCAAAATTAGCGGTATGGAGACCCGAAAGAAACAGTATTGGGGACAAGGGTCTGTGGATGTGGTGGGAATGCTGGGAGGGAATGGTGGCAGCGAGACTAAGGGTTGAGTTTGCCTATTATAAACTTGTCAATAATATTGATCTGTTTTTGAGTATATGGGGTATTCAGAGGCTGTTGTGTTTAGTTACTGTGGAGGAGGAGTTGGAGTTGTGTTATTAATTTGATGTGTAACTGTGGTTTTGTATGAGTATTTATTGTGTGGTGGGCCTCCCAGAACCCAATAAAGATTATTTCAAACTCAAAACTCTCTCTCCTCCTCTCTTCTACTCTCTCTCTCTCTCTCTCTCTCTCTCTTTCTTCTCTCTCTCTCTCTCTCTCTCTCTCATCTCTCTCTCTCTCTCTCTCTCTCTCTTCTCTCTCTTCTTCTCTCTCTCTCTTCTCTCTCTCTCTCTCTCCTCTCTCTCTCTCTGCTTCTTTCTCTCTCTCTCTCTCTCTCTCTCTCTCTCTCTCTCTCTCTCTCTCTCTCTCTCCTCTCTTCTCTCTCTCTCCTCTCTCTCTCTCTCTCTCTCTCTCTCAGATGTCTCTATATTTGCAGCTGGGAAAAATCGTTTGGCTAAGGTCTTGAAACCCCTTGTGTGCAAAAAACTGAAGTCAGAATGCATAGGTAAGAGAGGAGAATGTTAAAACTGATAAGTGAAGTTTGTTTGACACAGTATTACATGAATCTAACAGTGATACTTTTGGGGGTCTTTTTTCAGTTCCTGACGTTTTCCTTGGTAAGAAGTGACCTCTGCAATTTGACCAATATTTTCTGAAATTAATTTTCATTTTTTCCCTTGTTTTCTATAAACATTTTTTTAATTTTTCAAGAATTATAAAATAATAAAATCATTTTAGCATCAATGGTTTGTGTGTGCACATTGTTTTTAAGGGTCAGGTCAAGACCAATTCTGTGTTCTGTGTTTTGCTAGAGAGAAACAGTATGGATATTAGCCCAGATTCCTAACCTCTAGGGTTTGCAAAGTCTTTCAAAAAAACATTCACCAGCCTTAGATTCTCCACATTTTTTTTTGTCACATTAGACTTGAAAGATATGCTAACAGAATTGAGCGTGCCAGAGAAAATGGTCTCTAATGGTCTCTAATGTACCCACAGTTTTGTACTCAAAGCATTCTTTGCCTCTTTAGATTGTCACATATGGTTGTGGCCATAGAGCTCACCAGTTTGTAGTCCTAAAAACTGGAAATGAAACCTYGTGGTACAGATAGGGGTCTACCTGTGCCTGAGCACCTTAGTATAAATATCATCTGTCCTGCCCCAGCAGCATACCATTTGATTAACACTTGATAACACTTGATTTACATCATCATCAATACTCGGTCTGGTTGGACTACACGCAGCAGAGAGAGGCAGATAGACATAGAGAGGAGCGGTTGCATCTCCGACCCTCCGACCCTTGTCCACCCCTTCTTCAGTCGGGAGTTGCACATGTGTGTCAGGGCAGCAGCAACACAGGTAGTCTACACTCTAGCAAACCATCATATACTAACATATCTCATAGTGAGAGAACCACATCAGACTCATCCTTTCATCTCATAGTGAGAGAACCACACCAGACTCATCCTTTCATCTCGTAGTGAGAGAACCACACCAGACTCATCCTTTCATCTCGTAGTGAGAGAACCACATCAGACTCCTCATCCTTTCATCTCATAGTGAGAGAACCACATCAGACTCCTCATCCTTTCATCTCATAGTGAGAGAACCACACCAGACTCATCCTTTCATCTCATAGTGAGAGAACCACACCAGACTCATCCTTTCATCTCATAGTGAGAGAACCACACCAGACTCATCCTTTCTTCTAGCCTTCATTAAAAAGTGTCCAGGTCATACAGTGTGGAAATTCAAGATGTGGCTTCACCTCCTAAAAGACACCTATAGTCCCTACCTCCCTTCCTATCTCTCTCGCTCAGATTTTTCCTTGAGCAGTCAAGGCGTGGCCAAGGTCCCCCTGGTTCAGCAGGCCAAAGTGAGTAATAAAAGTGAGATTGTCCAAAAGAAAAATGGGAATGACAAAGTGACAGAGCCAAAGACAGATGCACAGCTCATTATGGACAAATATGAGAGGAGGGTGGAAGAGGGGAGACGGGGGCCTGGTCAGAAGGATAGGATCACCTGGACAGGGTAGAGAATCAGGAAGGGACAAGCAAACAGACCAGACAACCACAGTGTAAAGGTAGGACCAGGCAAAGTGACATGGGACTCGAACACAAAACATTTCATTCTCTGTGGTTTAATAGCGAAGAGCACCATTGCTCTCTCCCAAAAGTTAGGTTGGTGCGTAAAACCCGTAAATTCAAATAAGTTAAACAGTGCGATGATCTGCACTCGAAAAGATGTTGCATAAAGCTTATGTAATTTTTAGATTTTAAAAATATATATTTTAACTGCATCAGGGATGGCGTACACAGATGTTTCGGCTTTGCAGCCTTCTTCAGGGTGGTTTAGCATCAC